>NW_015387736.1:205244-213739 GCF_001527695.2 Protobothrops mucrosquamatus | reverse complement strand
AGAAGGGGATTAGGGGATAGAAATTATAAAAATTGATGTATTTATATATTATAGGTAAATAATGGAAATGTGTTAAAGAGAGGATGCTCGGCTGGTACCCCAAACTGCATTTGGTGAGGTAGTTGAGAAGGGAGATGGGATGTAGGAGGTAGAAAGGAGGAAAGAGGAGAGGTTGTGGGTGTAGGGGGAGGAAGGAAGAGGAAAGTGAATGAGAAGTAAAAAAATAAATAAAAAAATATTTATTTATTTATTTATTTATTATTCCTTATATCCCTTTGTTTAATCAGCAGACCTTCTAACTTTAGTCCTCTTTTCTCCTTCCCTAGTCCTCTTCGTTTTCTTCTTATTGTTTAACACCCGCTTTCTCTAAAACTCCAAATTTTTTCACCCAACTTATATCATCAGCTTTTAGTCCATTAGTCCATATATCCGTTCCTGTCTCTCACCGCCCAATCGAGTCCTCTCACCGCCCAATCAAGTCCTTCACTTTCCAAACTCTCCATACTTCCTGGTTCACCTCCTCTGTTCTCTTACTTCTGAACCTTCTCCACGTTCCTGTCACCTTCAACGTCGTGCTCCGTCCTCTCACCGTCTCTTTCACTTCCTCTCACACTCGTCGCCGTCCTCTTTACTTCCTCTCTTCCCTCTTAACCAAAGACACAGCCTCTCCAGGACTGCGTATTTCCCCTCCGATCCTGTATCTCCCACTGTCAATCCGTTCCTTTCACTTTCTCACGTCCTCTCGCCATCTCCTTTGCCTTCCGGATTCTCACTGCGCTCCGCTCACTTTCATTCCTTAATTACGTCCTCTCGTCATCTCCTTGGCTTTCCGGATCTTCTCCACAACCAGGTCTGTCTCCAACTTTCTCCTCCAACCACTTTCTCCAATCTTCCACAGCATGTTCACTCTTTCTCCGTTTCTCCTAAATCGCCATTTTCTCTCCCCAATCTCACTTTCTCCGATCATCTGTAACGCGCTGTTTCTCCGATCTCTCTAACTTTCCAAATTTCGATCGCTTTCACTTCTGTATTACATCCTCTCGCCAATTCCTTCACTTTTCCAACTTTCTCCTCCTGTCTGCTCTCCAATATACTGCTTCTCCGCGTTAGGTAAGCAGCCTCTCTATCATTCTTCTCTCCTTCCAACCGTTCTTCTCACTTTCAATTTCACCACTACAGCATGTCCTCTCACCGTTCCTTCCCTCCTTTCTCCTCCAACTTCACTTTCTCTCCTTCTTTGTTTTGTGCTAGAGCACCACAAAACCTTTCTTTCTTTTATTTCACTTCTGTTGATCCTCTGAATATTTTAATGCAAATCACAGCTCTTTCCCACCGGGTCGCCGTTTATGTTGAGGATTACCTCTTTTATTGAGCTTCCTTACACCACCAGAACCAACAGATAGGTAAATCTTTTAGACTTTTCTAATAGTTTGGAATATTTTTATAAACTTTTAACTCACTCTTTGACATAGTCCATTAAGTATATCTTGCTCCCGTATCCTTTGTGGTTAGTCAAGGCCTCAGATCTGCCATCTGTTGAAGGCAGAAGTTTTCAAGTTGGATTTAAGGGTTTTCCTCCATCGTAGTGGGTGCTGCCTCACACCTCACTACTCCCCAAGGTTTCACCCTTTTTGCACGTAGCCCTCCAGACTCTCTGTGCCCCCGAAGGGTCTCCAAACTTGAAAAAATCAGAGTTAGAGGACAGAGACTGTCCTCTTCCCCCTGCACCACCTCCACGTCACCACCGGAAGTCTCGATTGCTTAGTTTTAATGGGACTGCTTCTGGTTGGATTAGATTAGGCAGTAGAGGTTTGTTAGATGTATGCTGCTTCTTTCTTTAATTATTGTGTTTCTTTGTATGTATGACATACTTCCATCTGTCTTCCTCCAAGGGTTTATCAATAGGGTCAAACCCTCTGGGAGTTATTTGTTCATTATTTGGTTTGGTTTGGGTATAGCTTTCTTGCGTAGGTTGGAGTTTGGCTAGAATTGCTTCTGGATCCCTTACATTTTCCTCTAGTAGTTCACATATTTTACATTTAATGCATGTATAATTTGGGTGTTCTTTGGGCATAAGCACATATATGTATTGCATACCATGCTAGTATCAGTCACATGTTCCATGAGTCTGTTATTTGAAAATCCCTCTTTTTTTGGTTGGTGGGTGTGCCTTGTTTCTACCTTCTAGGTAATTATGCCTATTTTTAAATCCTTTTTTCTGCCTGTTTGTGCTCATTTTTCTATCTTGTTATTTATTTAACTTTCTTATTATTAGTTTATTTATCCTTTTCTTCCCTCTAATTTTTAAAAGTTTTTGAGCTCAATTTCTCCTTATCTTATAATTTAAGATTTGTTTTCTTTATTAATCCTATTCTTTCTTGATTTCTAATGTTCCACTCTTGTCCTTAATATTTGCCTATTTATTTATCTTTTATTTTCTGGCCTGTATTTATTTTTAGTCTCTACAGGGGTCTTCCCTCCCTTCCTATTGGGACCTCAAACTTAATTGTTGCCTTTACTCCTGTTTTTTGCTGCTTCAGCCTCTTGTTGTTTTCTCTGCCAGTTCCATTCTTTCGGTGCTTGGGTCTTTTCAGCCTTGTCTCTGCTTTGGTCAGGCTTGCTGTTCAGCTTTCCAGTTGGCTCAGCTCTACTGTCTAGTCTGCTCCACTCAGCCAGCTACTCGACTTTAGAGATCAGAGCTCTCTAACTCAATGAGCCTCTGCTGCTGCTGTGCTGCCCATCTCTGCTGCTGTTATGATCTCCTTTCTGCCAATTCTGCTGCTGCGTTTCTTCCCTTCGCTGATTCTGCTGCATTTCTCCCCTCCACAGATTATTCCCCCACCAATTTCTCACAGCCATTGCTTCCCTTTGTTGGATGGGTTGCTCCAGGCCCTTTGTCCTCTGCCAGACAGGCTGCCAGGCTAGCAGAATGTGCGGGGGAGGGGGGGCGCTGCTGATCTCTCTGGGGAAGGAATGTTGATCAAGTTCTCCACCTTGGTCACTGAGGAAGGCTGTTGGCCTGGAAAGATACAGGGGGAAGGCTGTGGTAGTTGGGCTGCCTCTAGTTTGCTGGGCCCTGGGTCGGGATGCCTGGCTGCCCCCTCGAACTGGACTGCCTAGATTGGATCTAGGCAATTACTGAATATATTGTGACCCAGCAGTTGGCTGCCTCCAATAGCCTCCCTTCTTGTCTGCTGTTCAGCCGCCAGTTCACTGTTCTCAGTTGTTTTTTTCCACTGTTGGCCTCCTGAGCTGGATCTATCTTTCTCTGTTGTCGGTTTCCTCTGACTCCATGTGCAGCCCTTCATCTGCTTTGCTGTTGTTTTCCTCTTTACCCCAATTTTTTCTTTATCCTTTCTAGCTTCCTTATCTAACTTTCTGCTCCTTTTTCCTTCCCTTTTTCCCCTCTCCTTGTACCTTCCTGCTTAGCTTAGTAACTTCACTCCCGTGATCTGATACTGTTCCTATACTGCCACCATCTTGGAATGTTTGACCCCTCCCTTGCACTCAGTTTAATGACTCTTTGTTTTACTTAAGGACGATATTATTTACTTAATGGCCACATTAAAATATTCATAAAATCAGGTCTGAGCATTTGATGGCTCATTTTATAACTGCATCATTTAATGAATGAAATTCTGTTCCCAACTGTAGTTGTAAATTGTAGATTACTTTAGTATAATTTAAAGTTTTTAAAATAAAAGTTGGTCTAATTAAAATTGTTTCTAAAAAGTTTAACTTTATATATGTGTATATATTTAAATATATATATAATAATTTAACTTTTCTGTCCTGATACAGAGTTCAGATTAAAATTTAAAAGTTCAGAAAGGATGAGAAATAAAAAATATATAAAAACAAGATAGTTTTTTAAAGAGACTTTAACTAAATTATCTTAAGGAAAAGATACTTGCTTGAGCTGAAGTGATTTCTATTTGTTTTAATTAACACCTTCAAAAGCTTTGCTCTGCTGTGTTAAGTAAGCCATCAGAAAAATGCTTTCCTATTACGAAGATCTATATTTTCAGTATCAGCAAAACTCCACCAGGGAGCAGTAAAAGACTGTATAGGATTTAAAACAAATGTGTTAGTTAGCAAAATATTATTTTTAAATAGTGATTTTTTATATATTTTATATTTAATATACAAACACACACGTTTAAAGATGTATTGGCTACTTGGGGGTGAAAGCATGTTCCTTCCTAATAAGTTTGATAAATGTGGGCATATTCAGTTTGAGAAATATTTTGGTATTCAGGATTCATAAGGAGAGAATATAAAAGCTTTTAAGATAAATTTTTAAGATATTCAGATATTAACTTTGGACAAAAGATTCTCATGAGCAAATCTCCTAACTTCACACTGTATTGGGAACTTCACTTAAAGCCAGAATGACTTTCTGCAGAGAACCCTTATGTGTGACTTGGAAACCTTATTGTGCAGGCTTCAAGTTTACATGAAAGCATTTGTGTAAACAGCAAGGCTTCCTGCTGTAAACAACTGGATGACCAGTTTTTCAATAATGTATAATGAGCAAAGAGGCTGCTCACCATTACTAGTATGTTGAATGTCTTGTGAAAATAAATTGCCTACCTTTATCTTTGTATCCTAGCAAAACAACAAAAGTTTCATGTAAAAGACTCAGTGAAATTCATAGGAGATGGAGTTATGTGACTCAGCAATAAATTCCCAAAATATAAATCCAGAAGATGAATAAAAATAAATTTATTTCCATGAAAAGTGACCATGAGGCAAAATTCTTTCTTTTAAATACTTTGGGAATGAAATGAAAAGGCTCAGGGCAAAACACCACCATAACATCACCATCATACTATAACACCACCATTTTCAGTCACTAAACTTTTAGAAATACTTCTAAGATTACTGTGATCTTCACTTCTGTCATCTTGAAATACTAATAATGAAAAGCAACATAATTACCTAACTTCAAATGGCTGCAAGAAAAAATCTGGCAGCAAGAAAAAAAATCTGTAGGGTTACAAAATAAACATTTCACCCTTTAGTGGACAATGTAATTGAAAATGTAATTCAAAACCAGATGACACGTAACTAGTAACATAAGTTTGTATGTGTGTATGTATCAAGAAAAAAGGTATGTTCACGTAACTGGTATTTTAGATTTTATATATTTTATAAAAGCTTTTATACGATGTCATTTAAATGAACATTTCCTCTGAAAATATAAACACCATGATATGAGCACAGGGACTTTACATGGGTTATTAGTAGAAGCCAAAGGTAAAATAATGAGCTCTTGTTTATAGTCAGTAAAGAAAGAGAGTTTTCAGAATAGATATAAAGGAGAAACATAAAACAAACAGAGTTTAGAATAGGAATACCTATACTTTATATTTACCAACTTTTTCTTCAAATTCTTGCTGTGCCTTTGAAGCAGATACTGTATAAAACATTAGCTATTTTATTTAGTTTAGGTGAGTTTCTACAGGACAGCAATATCATACTAATGTTAATGTTTTATGTTTGTAATCATGTCTGTAATCTTAGATCAAACCCCATATATCAGTCTCAATGTTAGAATGCATTTACGTTTTAGGGAGGAAACACTGCAAATGCAAGTGTGAATAAGCTTTCACTGAAAAAGTAATAAATGCCATTGCTGAATTCACATTATATGTAAATTCAGACTGGAGTTTATTATTTTTTCAACCCAACTGAAAATTGCTATCCTTCTGCAAATTTCCATAACTTTACCATTATAATTGTAATTGTGAGATAATACTATTTGTGTATCCTAACCCAAAAATATTTTTATTCAAATTTCTTGTTCCATCTATTCTAACATTACTGTAATTTAGAGGTTTCAGTGTTATATTATCAAGCACCAATCGGATCAATATTTCTGCAAAACTCAGCTTCTGGCCTATTCAGAGTTGAAGCAGAGATAGGTAGGGTTATCCAAATCTCATTGGAAGGTTATTGCAGATGAGCTAAACTGTGGCAGAGATCCTAGTCCATTGGAAGAAAGATTATCTATTCTCCAGGCAGATTATATTCCCAGTTGGCTTGAACGGCATAGAACTACAATCAGTGTCACTGGTTACAGATCTGGAAATGTGATCTGAAAGCAAGCTGATAAAAGTTTATTTTGAAACCTCTGAATCTAAAGTCTCTCCATTCATGAAAAGGTTTTGAGATTACACAGTTGATTCGACTGATCACTGGTAGGGACTTAAAATAACAAAGATTTGTATTATATTCATCATGGCTGACAATGAAATGAAATCATTTGGGAAGTAAAAGATCTACAGCTGAATTTTGCTCCCATCCCAATTCATTTAATATTGCTTAGTTGCAGCTCATTATATTACAAGAATCATGAGGACTATTATGTCTCTTTACCTTTTTTCTTTCATAAAACTGTTTCAAAATGAAAGATAAGAGTGTGTAAGGAGCATTTAGCACTTAGCCTCCATATTTCTTGATAGTAAACAATAGCACAAGATTTATTGTGGCAGTATTGACAGATTAAATTTTCTCAATATGCATTTATGTTTAGAACTATGGTAGACAACCAATTTAAAATTCAAGGCATTCACATTTGCTATGCAATACATAGAAATAAGGTTTGGGTTATATTCATTTATTTTCTGAAGACATAAATAGACCATGTCTTCAGGACACAGGTTCCTATGAATCTTTTTGGAAGCTCATATTAAATTTTTTTCTAGGTCAAAAATTCTACAAGCTTTTTATTTTATTTTTGAAAATTTCAAAATGAAGACTTCAAGTAGTTCTTTTTTGTATTTTAAGTAAATAGTGCAGACTTCAAATTCTTAACCATTGTAGAAGAATTTATTCATTTATAAACTCTCCAGCAATATGTTTCTGGAAGGATGGGGCAGGTGTTATTGTTTTTATTGTTTGTATATTGGATTTTTATTTTTGTAAGCTGCCCAGATTTCTGAAGGAGCTGGCAGATGTTATCTCAGAATGATTGCACCATGATGAAAAAAATATGATCATAAAAGCCCAGTCTAGCACAATACCACTGAAAAAGAAAAACAAGAAATTCAAGAAGAAACCAGCATGGCTGCACAAAGCTCTCTCTGACAAACTGAAAGACAAAAAGGACAAGTACAGAAAGTGGAAAAAGGGACACATAGCTATTGTTGTGTCCTGAGCCTGCAAAAGCAGGCTTGGGACGTTGTAAGAGTCCCGGGCATTTGCAAAAGCTGCCCGGGACCAGACTGAGTGGCGCCGGCCTTGCGCGCATGCGCAAGGCGGGAAAAGATTGCCTTATGATTGGTTGGATTTGTCCGGGGATTAGAAGGTATAAATAGAGGCCTGCGTGCCTCTGCTCGGGTTGTTTGTAGATTGGAAACAGAGAATAAAGACTTGTTAGAAATGCTTCGTCTCAAGCGCCATTATTCTCCGGACTTAACACTGGCGACGAAGGTGGGATTCAGTCTATACAGCTAGGAAAGCTTGAAGACTCACCCAAAGAAGTCCGGAAGAGGAAAACGGCGTGGAAGTCAGCGTTATCCTGCCAGTACGAAATCGCTGGAGGGTGCGTGCGGCTGCAGAAGAAGTCCCTGATCCTCGATCATGGCGAAAGTTGGGCGTTTAGCGGAATTCGACGTCTCTCACCCCGAGAGGTGGGAATCTTATGTTGCAAGAGTCGAGACGTATTTCCGCATAACCCAGATAAGGGAGGAAGGCTTAAAGGCTGCCACATTGTTGTGCGTTTGTGGGCAAGATGCCTTTGAGATCGCCGAGAGCCTAATTGCCCCGGACTCACTGGAAACGGTATCATACTCCGACCTGAAGAAAGTCTTAAAGGAACATTTCCAGCCCAAGCAGTCTGTCATGTCTTGGAGGCACACATTTCAACAGAGAGATCAGCGAGTTGGGGAATCAGCAAAAGAATTCGTTGCGGCCTTGAGAAGAGCAGCTAAACCGTGTGATTTCAAGGACTTAGAGGAAAGACTGCGTGATCGTTTTGTGTGCGGACTGAGGAACACAAACTTACAGCAGAGGCTGTTCGCCAGGGAAGATGTCTCCTTCCAAGATGCTCTGCAAGAGGTTTCGGCAGAAGAAGCTGCAGGCGGGGCGGTCAAGAACATGCGGCCTAAGCAAAGCGCTCCAGAGACCGCCACTATCCACAAGGAAGATGTGCGCGAGGATTCGGAAGAAGATCCTGAAGAAGAGGTGGACAAGCTTTACCAAGCACCTGGGAGGAGGTCCAAAGATCGTCAGGACAAGGGCCCAGCTGAGCTTCGTTGCCTTGGATGCGGTGGACGCCACAAGCGAGCGAAATGTCGGTTCCGTTCCGCCATTTGCCGAGCGTGCGGAAAGAAAGGCCACATCGCTGCAGTCTGCCTGGGTCGACAGAAGGTACAACCGAAGGAAGAATTGAATCTGAAAGGTACCAGGGTGCCCAGTCAAAACAGGGTGGGGTTCTGTGCAACACGCCGGAACATTTTAAGAATAGGCACACACAAACCCCTTAAAAA
>NW_015387736.1:190842-202821 GCF_001527695.2 Protobothrops mucrosquamatus | reverse complement strand
CTAGGGGGGGAGGAGGAATGGGGAATGCATTCTGAGAATCAGAATCTGCTGCCAACAATGGTTGTGGGGAACGACACGGGCTCTCAACACCCAAGTTCCACAGGAGATTCAGGTAGCAATTCATGGGGACGGGGGCACACAGACACCCCCACACACACTCCAGCCTGGGAGTCCCACCGGAGGTATACTAATTATCCACGCCTCACAAACAATACTCCAGACACGGAGAATAACTGGGAGCATACTCACAACTCACAACATGCAAGAGAGCAGGCAAAACAGAGGGGAAACACATCCTTTGCTGAAATGGCTCATAGAAGGATGTCCCCATGCATAAGGGCTAACAGGGAGGCATCCCTAGACCCTAACACTACAGGAAGGAGCCAGGAAAACCACACTCCATCAAGAAAAACGGAGATGAGTTCAGAGGGGTTGTAAAACTCCATAGGTGGTAGGTCAACCAGGTGTAGTGATCAACAGAGTTCTGACTTCTCAAGCCTAGGAGACGGGCAGGAAAGTCAAACAGAAGTCACAAGACAACCACAGGGCAATTCACCTAGTGTGGGAAGCAACGGGGAAAACAGTATAGGTTCCCCAGGTCCGAGAAGGTCGCTCAGGGTCAAAGGCCCTCCCAAATACCTTGCAGATTACATAAGGTGAGCATGTCAATTGCAATAACTGAACTAGAGGTTCTGGCTGGTTGACTCTACGTAAACGATGTGGGGCTATTGGGTCTCTGTATGACGGAACAGTCCCACATCTTACACACACCGTGTGACTTAACTCAATATTTAATTATATAACCATCACTATGATGGCGTCCATGTGGGCACCGTATTATTTCATCTAGGGGGAAGGGGTGTTGTGTCCTGAGCCTGCAAAAGCAGGCTTGGGACGT
The DNA here is from genome assembly GCF_001527695.2 of Protobothrops mucrosquamatus. Classification (NCBI taxonomy): domain Eukaryota; kingdom Metazoa; phylum Chordata; class Lepidosauria; order Squamata; family Viperidae; genus Protobothrops; species Protobothrops mucrosquamatus. The sequence continues at coordinate 201,923 of NW_015387736.1, read as the reverse complement.
TGTAAGAGTCCCGGGCATTTGCAAAAGCTGCCCGGGACCAGACTGAGTGGCGCCGGCCTTGCGCACATGCGCAAGGTGGGAAAAGATTGCCTTATGATTGGTTGGATTTGTCCGGGGATTAGAAGGTATAAATAGAGGCCTGCGTGCCTCTGCTCGGGTTGTTCGTAGATTGGAAGCAGAGAATAAAGACTTGTTAGAAATGCTTCGTCTCAAGCGCCATTATTCTCCGGACTTAACAGCTATGGCTGATTATCAGCAGACAGTCAGAACATACAAAATTGAAGTCAGAAAAGCAAAAGCTCATAATGAACAAAGACAAAGTTTATTTCAACATATTAATAATAATAAAATCAAGCAAACTGTAGCTCCACTAAAGAGAAAAGGTGGCAAGGAAGTAAGAGGCAGTAGGGAGAAAGCAGAGCTACTTAACTCATTTTTTGTATCAATCTTCACACAAAAAGAAACTAAAAACAAAAATTAAAATAAGCAAGAAAATGGTAAGAAAACACCTATCCGACCTTGATGAATATAAATCACCGGGACCTGACAGATTACATCCCAGAATTCTGAAGGAGCTGGCAGATGTTATCTCAGAAACCATTGCACTATAGATCATAGACCCAGGAAACTACAGACCAATTAGTCTAATATCAATACCTGGGAAGATCCTGGAAAAGATAATCAAAAACAGATCTGCGAACAACTAGAAGCAAACAAAGTTATAACTAGTGGTCAGCATGGGTTTGTTAAAAACAGATCATACCAAACCAATCTTATTTCATTATTTGATAAAGTGACTGAATTAATAGATCAGCAAAATTCTGTGGACATAGTATGCTTAGATTTCAGTAAGGCATTTGACAAAGTAGACCCTAATGCTTGGTAAGGTAGGAAAATAGACAACATCACTACCAGATGGATTTGTAGCTGGCTGACAAACCATACTCAATGAGTAGTCCTTAATGGTACTACATCTACATGGAGAGAAGTAAGCAGAGGGATACCACAAGGTTCTGTCTTAAGCCCAGTACTCTTCAATATCTTTATAAATGACTTAGATGAGAGAATAGAAGGGGAACTCATTAAATTTGCAGATGACACTAAACTGATAGGAATAGCCAACAATGCAGAAGACAAGCTCAGGATCCAAAAAGATCTTGACAAACTTGAACAATGAGCCCTATCCAACAAAATGAATTTTAATGTGGAGAAAAGCAAAGTTTTATATTTAGGTAGGAAAAAATCAAAGGTTTAAGTACACATTAGGTGAGACCTGACTCAAAAACAGTAACTGTGAGAGGGACCTAGGAGTCCTAGTGGATGATTATTATTATTATTATTTAAATTTATATACCGCCCTATTTCCCTTACGGGACTCAGGGCGGTGAACAGGCAATAATAAAAATCACAGTAAATATTACATAAAAGCCTGCTCTAAAATATAAAACCCCTAACAAAACCCAATCAAAACTACGCCAGGCCGGCCGCATGGAACAGATGAGTTTTCAGGGCTCGGCGGAAGAGGCGCAGGTCCGCAATTGTACGTAGGTCGGGGGGCAGGTCATTCCAGAGGGCAGGAGCTGCCACAGAGAAGGCTCTCCCCCTGGGGGTTGCCAGCCGGCATTGACTAGCTGATGGTACCCTAAGGAGGCCCTCTCTGTGGGAGCGGACTGATCAAAGGGAGATATTTGGTAGGAGGCGGTCTTGCAAATACCTAGGTCCATTGCCATGGAGCGCTTTAAAAGTTGTTACTAACACCTTGAAGCGCACCCGGAAGGCCACCGGCAGCCAGTGCAGCTCGCGCAGGAGAGGTGTTACATGGGAGCATCTAGAGGCCCCCAAAATCCCCCGCGCAGCCACATTCTGAACTAGCTGGAGCCTCCAGGTGCACCTCAAGGGGAGCCCCATGTAGAGAGCATTGCAATAGTCCAGGTGGGAAACAACGAGGGCTTGAGTGACAGTGCGTAGGGCGTCCCGATCCAGAAAGGGGCGCAACTGGCATATCAGGGGAGCCTGATGAAAAGCCCCCCTGGCCACGGCCGTCACATGATCGTTTAAAGACAGCCGAGCATCCAGGAGGACGCCCAGGTTGCGGGCCCTCTCCGCGGGAGCTAATGACTCACCCCCGATAGCCAGAGATGGAACCAACTGGCTATGACGTGACGCCGGAAACCACAGCCACTCGGTCTTGGACGGGTTGAGTCGAAGCCTGTTCCTCCCCATCCAGACTCGCATGGCCTCCAGGCACCGGGACATCACTTCCGCGGCATTGTTGGGGTGGTCCGGGGTGGAGATGTACAGCTGGGTGTCATCTGCGTACTGATCAAACTCCACCCTGAAACCACGGATGATCTCACCCAGTGGCTTCATATAAATGTTGAACAGGAGAGGTGAGAGGACTGACCCCTGTGGTACCCCACAAGTGAGGCGCCTCAAGGTTGACCTCTGCCCCCCATGCCAACACAAATTGCGTCCGGTCCGAGAGGTAGGAGGAAAACCACCATAAAACGGTGCCCCCCAACCCCAACCCGTGCAACAAGATACCATGGTCGATGGTATCAAAAGCCGCTGAGAGGTCTAGCAGGACCAGGATAGAGGAACACCCTCTATCCCGAGCCCTCCAGAGATCATCAACCAACGCAACCAATGCCGTTTCCATGCTGTGCCCAGGCCGGAAGCCGGACTGGCGCAAGTCTAGATAGACAGTTTCTTCCAGGTGCTGAGGGAGCTGTCGTGCCACCACACTCTCAACAACCTTCGCAAGAAAGTGAAGGTTGGAGACAGGCCGGTAGTTGGCCAAAGCAGCCGGGTCCAGGGAGGGCTTCTTGAGGAGGGGCCTCACCACCGCCTCTTTCAAGGCGGCCGGCAAGAACCCCTCACTCAAAGAAGCATTGACGATTCCCTGGAGCCAGCCTCGTGTAACCTCCCAGGAGGCCAGTACCAGCCAGGAGGGACACGGGTCCAGTAAACATGTGGTGGTGTTCAGCCGTCCCAGCATCCTGTCCATGTCCTCGGGGTCACGGGATCAAACTCTTCCCACAAAATGGACTCAAGACCTGCTTCCATTGGCCCACCTGAACTAGTCCAATCGGAGGCTAACCCGGCCCGGATCCGATCGATTTTGTCATGCAGGTAACACCCAAATTCCTCTGCCCGACCCTGCAAAGGGACATCCCGCACCCTCTGATGGAGCGGGACACCCTAAACAGGGCAGCAGATCGGTTATCTGCAGACGCGATAAGAGCAGAGAAATAGTTTCATTTCGCCGCTCTTATCGTTACTAGGTAAGTCCTTAAATGGGACTTTACCAATTTCCGATCGGATTCGGAGCGGGTGGCCCTCCAATTACTCTCTAGGCATCTCTTCCAACGCTTCATCACCCTCAGCTCCTCGGAGAACCAGGGAGCCAAGGTAGACCGGCATCGGGTGAGGGGCCGCAAAAGCACAACCCGGTCCAGGGCCCCCGTGGCCGCACCATTCCAGGCGGCCACCAGGTCCTCAGTCGAGCTGCGGGTCAAGGTCTCAGGTATTGGCCCAAGCTCCGTCTGGAACCTCTCAGGGTCCATCAGGCGCCTGGGGCGAACCATTTTGTCACTTCTGGTTCCGCCTCCCTGCGGTGGGCCGTAGCGGTAGGAAAGGCCAGCCGAAGGAGAGAGTGATCTGACCATGACAGGGGCTCAACGACTATTTCCCCTAAACCACGATCACTCAGCCACTGGCCAGAGGCAAAAACTAAGTCCAGTGTGTCTCCTCCAGTATGGATAGGGACATCTACTAATTGGGTCAGGTCCATGGCCGTCATGGAGGCCATGAACTCCCGAGCCACCTCAGATGCTTCATCTAACGATGGCAGATTGAAATCCCCCATGACTAACAGTCTGGGGGTCTCAATCGCCATCTCAGCTATCACATTGAGAAGCTCGGGTAGGGCTGCTGATATATAGCGGGGAGCCAGGTATACAATCAGCATGCCCTGCTGCCTCCCATGACCCCACTTCACACCTAGGGATTCACAACCGGCAGTCTGCGGCACAGTGGTCTCCCTTGGATCCAGGCCTTCCTTAATAATAACTGCCACCCCCCCCCCACCCCGACCCTGGGCTCTCGGCTGGTGAAATGCACGGTAGCCTGGCGGGCACATTTCAACGAGGGGCATCCCCCCTCTTGGCCCAGCCAGGTCTCCGTAATACCCACCAGGTCCCCCTCCCCCTCCGATACCAAATCATAAATGAGGGGGGCTTTATTAACCGTGGACCTGGCGTTACACAGCATCAGCCGAAAGCCCAGGCCCTGAGATCCTAAACCCCCTAGGTTGCAAGAAGAGCCATGGGGGCCGGAGCGCGCCGCAGCTCGTAAACAGCGGGTGCTCCCTCCCCTAGTGTGATATGGCCCTCTGCTCCCGCCATATCTACCCCTCCCATACACAGTCTTAATGGAATTGCTCTCTATTAGGCAGACTTTCCCCCCCTCCCCAATTCCAGGACCTACGCCCACCTCACCGGCCTTCAGCCAGCCTGGGAGAATTAATTTCAGTTTGCCCACCCCTCTCCCTGGAACCCCCTAAAACCCGGACTAAAAATTTGATTAAAAATCCCCTTAGGTTGCGTTTTGACCACCTCTCGTGATTAAAAAATCCCTCATAGAGGTGGGCCTTCGTTAATGCTGTGGGCCAGACCTGCGAGAGAGGGGACTCTCGCAGGGCATGGAGGTCAGCCGCTGAATACATCATGGGCACACAGTGACCTCCAAAGCAACCCTATATGCCTACGAAGCCCTGTCTATTATCAAGTTCAATTCTTTTAGCTGGTGCTCTGGAATGGCCACATTCTGGGAGCAGAAGAGTTGCTGAACCTGGGTTCCAGCTAAACAGCCGTCTTTCTCTCGAAGCCACAAAGTGGCCTCTCTGGCTCCTTTCCAGGACCGTGATTGCTTCATCCATGAACAGAGCGCAAAAACAGCTGGTCCCATAAGCAAATTTCCGAACCTCCGGCATTCCACTCTGACGACGTTGGCAAACTAGAGTGGGATGATGATAGTCAATCTCAGGCAGTAAAAAATTACAGGGGACAATGATAGACAGTTCCTGATAACAGCAGCTGGTGTACAACGATGGTAGTCCGTCCCTAGTAACAGCAGCTTGGGTAAGACAATGATAAACAATGGTAGACAATGGTAGTCAATCTCTGATAACAGAAACTTGCCTAAGACAATGTTAGTCAGTTTCTAGTAACAGCGACTTGCCTAGAGCAATGGTAGTCAGTCTCTAGTAACAGCAGCTTGCTTAGAACGATGTTAGCCAGTCTCTAGTAACAGCAACTTCCTTTCGTCCCGCCTGCTCCACTTGACGTCCAGCAAAACAGGACAGAGTCCAAGGCAAGGCAGGTCCGAAGGGGGAGTCCTCAGGGCCAGGGCAAGCCAAGAACAGTCCCCAAAGCAAGGCAAAAGCAATCCTCGAAGCCATCTATGTCCCAACAGCCTGTGAAGGTTTGTGTCCCTTTAAATTTCCACTTTTCCTTTCCTGAGGCAACTTGTAGCTTGTTCTTTTGTAGCCTGGCCTCTCCACGCTGACTCACTTCTTCTAGAGTGTGTGTAAGTTCCGATCTTAGTTGCTCTTCTTTGCACTTTCCCTCAAAGTCTCAACATCTTTTTTTGCAACGTGGTGACCAAAACTGGATCATCACATGAATATGAGCCAGCAGTGTGCAGCATCAGCCAAAAAAGCTAATACAATCCCGGGTTGTATAAACAGAGGCATAGAATCAAGATCATGCGAAGTATTAGTATCACTTTATAAAACCCTAGTAAGACCACACCTAGAATACTGCAATCAATTTTGGTCACCATACTATTAAAAAGATTTTGAGACTTTGGAAAAAGTTCAGAGAAGAGCAACTAAGATGATTAAAGTCCTGGAGACTAAAATATATGAAGAACATCTGCAGGACTTGGGTATAGCTAGTCTAAAGAAAAGAAGAAACAGGGCTGACATGATAGAAGTGTTCCAGTATTTGAGGAGCTGCCACAAAGAAGAGGGCATCAAACTATTCTCTAAAGCACCAGAGGGCAGGACAAGAAACAATAGTTGGAAACTGACTAAAGAGAGAAGCAACCTGGAATTAAGGAGAAACTTCCTAACAGTGGGGATAGTTAACCAGTGGAACAGCTTGCCTTCAGAAATCGTGGGAGCTCCATCACTGGAGGTTTTTAAGAAGAGACTAGACAGTCACTTGTCTGAAATGGTACAGGTTCTCCTGCTTGAGCAGGGGGCTGGACTAGAAGATCTCAAAGGTTCCCTCCAGATTCTATTCTGTTCTGTTCTGTTCTATTCTGTTCTGCCACCATATAAATTTTCTGAAATGAAATAAGTAAATAAATAAAATGTTTGACAGAATAACAAAATTGGAAGATACCTTGGAGGTCTTCTAGTCCAAATCCATGCTCAAAAAGGTTGAGACAAATGACTGTCCAATCTCTTCTTTGAGATCTCTATGATGAGCACCCATAACTTCTGGAGGCTAGCTGTTACCCTGATTAATTGTTCTCATTATCAGAATTTTTTTTTAGTTCTAGATTGGATCTCTCCTTGATAAGTTTTCATCCATTACTTCTTGTCCTGTCTTCAGGTGCTTTGGTGAATAGGTTGACTTCTTCTTTGTGGCAGCCCCTTAAACATTGGAGCACTGCTATCATGTCACCCCTAATCCTTCTTTTCACTAGACTAGACATACACAATTCCTGCAGCTTCTCTTCTTATGTTTTAGCTTTCTGTCCCCTTACTATCTTTGTTGCTTTTCTTTGCATCTTCTAGCCTGTTCTTATTCATTAAACTGCCTCCTCCTTTCTCCAGTTCCCCACAGTTCTGTTAACGACTTTATCTTCCATTCCATCAGCTCTCCTTCCTTGTCATCCAGTATGTTCTGAAACCTTGGTTTATAAAATGTCTTTTCTGTTTCCAATATTATTGTTGTGTCTTCTGAGTTTTCATTTATCCGAGTCTGATCATTAGTTTCTTCCTTTAGATCATCAATGCTTGTGTCAGCATTCTCTAGATTTCCTTCTATTTTCTGGGTTGCTGGTTCCTTCTCTGTAGTTATTTTCTGAGTTTGTAGATTTAAATTACAAAAATTGTTCTTTTATTTCCTTAGTGTTATTATTAACCTGCTCACAAGCTAAAGTAATTGTTTTTTGTATTAATTTCAACATGGAGAGAATTTCTTTCTGTGTTTCATCAGTATTTTCTTGGTGATATGGAAAGTTAAGAGTGCTGGAAACAGATGTTAAAGATGGTGTTTTACTATTTAACGCTGAGTATGAAACATCCATTTTATTTTATTTTATTTTAGCTTTAGCTTTGTAAGTAGCCTTTATAGATTTATCCAACCGAATGTCCATTCCTGAATCTCCCCTAAGCAGATATAAGTTCATTTTTTTCTGTCCAATGAGAAATATATCCTTTCTCCATGAAGAAAAAAGAATCATTGAGGGTTGTTTAACAGCCAAACTTTATAATCCAAAGTGTTCCAAATTTTTCTTCTACAAAAAAATAAATCCATAATACAGTTCTGGAAGTCAGTATTTATGTTCAAAGTTCAGACAGGCAAAGTTTAAAATGTTTATCATCTCTGCCACATAGATAAGCAGCCCCCAAACCTGTTCCTTTTTTTTTCAATTGTAATTTTCAATAATAAAATAGTTCCAAGGCCAGTCAAAACCTTATCAAGTTCTGGGCTTCAAGCCAGATTTCTTTTAGGCTTAAGTAAGTTGTAGTGCCATAATTCACCACTAGATGTCATCAGTGCCACTTTCCAGATTTTAGATCCAAAATATATTGTTAAACTTTTCAAGTCTTTTTCTTTAGAAAAAAAATAAAAATAAAAAGGTCTTAAAAACACTTTTAGTCCCCAATTTTTCAAGCTGTAAGTATATTTTAGTTCCAGATAAGTCTTATAGGTTTGCCAGTATCCCCAAGTGTTAATTCACCACTTTTCTTTTCTGAGGGAGTGGGGCGGAAATTCCCTTTCCCTCTTTCATTGAGGGGAGTGCTTTGGGCAGCTTTTCAGGAAGAGGTCTCAAAATTATAAAGAAAGGACCAGGTCTCACCCAGTGTCGTCCACATTGCTGTAAAGTTGCTTGGTAGTGCTTGTTGACTTCCGTAGTTCGCAGCTTAGGGCTGGCGACATGAATGCAGCCAGTCTTTCCCCCGCCAGTTTGGACGACTTCCTCAGATCAAACAGGGGGACTGCCACTCCCCCCATGATCAACAAACTTCCCCTCCTCGCTTGCCACCTCTATGGGGTGACTTTCTATCCTTTCCAGGGTCCCCAGTGGGGCGAAACCAGATGCGAAAGACGGAGCCTGTCTTCCTGTGTCTGTATCACCGCAAAATCCCAACCAGAAGTCACCTTCACAATATTATTATGTCAGTTTTAATTTCCCCAAAGCTTAATCCACTGCTTATAGTTCCGGAGAGAGGGGTAGAAAAAAATCCCCCCTCCTTAAAGCTTGGGGATTTCTTGCTTTGGGGTGCTTTTTTCCAGAACCAGTATTTTTACTTTTACAGAGGTAAGGAGAGTAGTCTCACCCGGATCAGCTGTTTTGCTTTCCGCTTGTTAGTATTCATTGTCTCCGGCAATCAGCTGCTTCTGGTTGACCATATGGGTGCTGTCAGCCTTTCTTCCTGCTGGTCCCAAGGGCTACTTTGGATCAAGTGGGTCAGCTACCGCTGGCCCGCAATCTACAAAGTTTTGCCCTTTGGCCAGTCCCCTCTACGGGGCAACTTTCGGACCTATTGGACCCCCAGCTGGTAGAAATCGGGCTTGGGGAAATAGAGCTTCATTCCCTGCGCCTGTGTGGCCACGATGTCACTGGAAACTCGCATAATGGTATTTTTTGAGAGCTAAATGCAACAAAATTTCATTTTAATGTATGCTGATTAGTGTACATTTAAAGTGACAATAAAGATTCTGTATTGTTCTGTTCTGTTCTGTCCTGTTCCGTTTGTCTATTAATTGTTTGCAGCAAAAGTATGGGGTGAAGAATTGAAATCCATGCATCTTAAATTTGCAAGCTTGAGAAATATTGTTCTAATCTATTCACAATTTTTGAAAATCCTCACACAACATGGATACAAATTCCTTTACAAATTAACTTGCAAAATAATGCCGCCTTTCATAAAACATGATTGCCCAGTCTTATATTAATGGGCTGTTCAGAAGCGGGGAATGAACCTGTTCTGGAAGTGACTGCACTCTCAAAATAATAGCATGAGAAGTGTTTATATAACTATTTTTGCTACTTGATACATATCTCATTTTTATTGCCTTGTTTAAAGACTGTGCCTTGGGAAATTCTTGTTTATCACAATGAATTGTATACAAGTTTATTATCCACGCTGCTAATATCGGATGTTTTTGCTTTGACAACAAATGGAGATGTAACCATTTTCTTCTTATGTTTTACTCTTAGAGTTAGAGTTAGATGATGCTGGGGGGAGGAATGTGCATGAGAGTTTAGCTAGACATAATAATACTGAACCTAGTGTGTGAACCAAGGTTATTGAAATAAGAGATGATAAGAATTGGCGGGCTGGAGAACTGGAGGGAAAGCCTGCATTTCAAACTAATTGGGGGATATGATTTATGACTGTTAATTGGAGGAGGGAATTGTGCTTTGATACTATGTGCTCAGCGGTGGGGAATCCAGTTTTTGGCTTCGATTGTGTTAGTGCTGATGCTATGCTTCTCAAATAAAGATTCTTTAAGGTAAACAATGCCTTGAAGTTCTTTGAAGAGTTTCATATGTCAGAACCATGACATCTATTTTTGAGCATGGTCTGGAATCTTTGTTTCCCAGCTCAGTTTTACATTTTATTAAATCATAAAGCTGTTCATAGCTTGGCATGGAAGTATCGAAATGACATTATCTTCCTGAATGTTTTTATTCATGGCAAAGGACCCATGGTTTTATCTCCACAGATAAAAAATTAAACCTAGCAAGAAAAGTATGGAGTGATTCCTTTATTCATAAATGATGAGTGTGATGAATGTTAAAGAGGTTATGAAAATGCATGAAAGACTGAGGGAAAGTAGAGAGAAAGAGGCAAACACACAAAATGGACCCCCCTCCCAGTTGTTTCTAGGAGTAAATATAAATTTAGAAAAAACTCTATATTGGTCTAAATGGAACTGATTCTTGGCTTGAATAAAAATAATTCCATGAAGGAAGTGCATGCAGATCAAATACAAATGAATTGGTTATACAACTGTTTCGATTTGAAATACACAGAGCATTATTACAATAAAAATTATGAATAGTATATTGAACATTAGAGATATGGACTCTTCTTAAATATCTACTATTTCTGATCTGATCCTGGTTGCTATGGCTTTACACAGTAACCTTTATGCATGATTTGTCATAATCCATGATTTGTTATAATAGTAACATTGAGATTCAGCTACTACAGTAATAATAATAATAATAATAATAATGATGATGATGATGATGATGATGATGATGATGATGATGATGATAATGATAATAATGATAAAGTTGGAAGGGACCTCGGAGGTCATCTAGTCCAACCTCCTGCTCAGGCACGAAACCCTATACCATTTCGGACAAATGGCTGTCCAGTTTCTTCTTAAAAACTTCCAGTGTTGGCGCATTCACCGCTTCTGGAGGCAGGTTGTTCCACTGGTTAACTGTTCTAACTGTCAAGAAGTTTTTCCTTAGTTCTAGGTTGCTTCTCTCTTTGGTGAAATCATTGACATATAGTGCTAATAAAATTCATTATACATATAAGCACAACATATATATTGCTGATATTTAAATAAAACATCAGCAATATATATATATATATTCAATTTTGTCTTTGGGGTTTCAAAATTGAATTAGAAAATCAAGGAGTATATGAAATCCCATGCTCCACCTGTCCCACCACATACATTGGACAAACCAACAGAAGAATAAATGCACGCATTGAAGAACACAAGAACTCAATCAAAAAAGAAGAACCAACTTCTTCCCTGGTCCAACACCTTAAAGTCACAGGACATAAAATTGATTTTAAAAAAACCAAA
>NW_015387736.1:176455-190495 GCF_001527695.2 Protobothrops mucrosquamatus | reverse complement strand
ATATATATATATATATATATATATATATATATATATATATATATATATATTGCCTGACATAAAATACACGACCACCAGGAAAATTATAAAACTATAAAAAGTTTTAATAGATTAAAATATACCTAGCTTTCGCTGGTCACTACCAGCATCGTCAGGGTAACCTCCAGAAGGTGGGGAGGCTATTTATAAGCATTGCTCTCGTTGCGCCCGGCTCCTAGCTCTCGTCACGGGCCCCAGGCAATCCACCTGCGCTCCAATCCTAGTATCCGTCTTGCTAATTGTTGTTTCTCTACTTTCCTTACTCCCATTTGCATCATTGCCTTTCCTCCCCCCCTCCTTATACGATCGTAAGTTATGGAAACTCCTTGTTTCAGCCGGCTCAGACCTGTGCTGCATGCCTTTGCAGTGTTTCCCTTTCTCATCTTCCCTTTTGGCATCCCTCACCGTCAATTTCCTCCCATCCTCCCTCTTCTCACAAGTCTTTCTTATCACTACACCCCCATAGCCTTTTCTTGCACTGCGGAGTCTCATTCCAACCATCCCATTACACCTCTCATCTGGGGATATTCCCTCACCCACCCTCAGTTCTTGGTCTCTTCCTCCTCCTGTGTTCCTAAAGCGGTGTGTGTGTGTGTCACTCTCGGGCATCTCAAGGGGCATGCTGAAACTCCCAGGTCACGAACATCCATATCCTCATCTCCTCGCAGTTCCTCCGTGTTCTCACAGCAAGCACTCTCCGAAACCATAACACGGGCAGAGTCAGTCCTGGCGTCCTCGATGGGGGTGGTGCTGTAGTCCCTCCCTCTACATCTGCTCCATGCCCTGGTATCCATATGGAGCCTCATCTCAGTTGGGCTCTCTGCTGGGTGCAGGGAGGGGGCATCCAGTCTCTCCGGCAATGGCTCTCCAGCGTCCACACATTCCTCCATTCGCCGGGGGCAAGCACACACTCCCCTGGTCTGAGGCTCACTTGGTAACTGTTTGTTCTCTATTGGATTCCGCTCGGAACTTTTTACCCTCGTCATCACCCCTTCCAGGAGGCACGTTGTGGTGTTGGCTCGTTTCCTACTGGATGATCGATCTTCCGCGACCCATGTTCTTAATGCCATGTGTGTCGTCCACATGCCAATTTATAGACTCTTCGTTGGAAAGCCAAGCTTCTTTAAGGAGCCGGCCCCCCTTCGTATTGTCATTGGCAATGATTTGCATGTTATCAAAATCAAACCTGTGCCCAGACTCCATCATGTGTGTTCCAATTTGGGAGTATTGTTCACCTCTTTTTACTGCCAATTTATGTTCGTGGATTCTAGTCCTAACCCTTTTAGATGTTTCTCCCACGTAGTTAGCTGGGCAGTCTTGACAGTTGATTTTATAAACCACGCCCAATTTCTCTGTGACGGGGAGTGGGTCCTTAGGTCTCATTACCTTGGACCACAGCATCTGGTTGGGATTATGTGCCACCCTCACTCTGTAGGGTGCCAATATCCTAGCCGTGGCTTCCAAGACGTTGCTGATGCAGGGGAGAACAGCTCGGGTTGTTCTCCTTAAAGAAGCTTGGCTTTCCAACGAAGAGTTTATAAATCGGCATGTGGACCTGTGCCCGGCACACATGGCATTAAGAACATGGGTCGCGGAAGATCGATCATCCAGTAGGAAATGAGCCAACACAACGTGCCTCCTGGAAGGGGTGATGACGAGGGTAAAAAGTTCCGAGCGGAATCCAATAGAGAACAAATAGTTACCAAGTGAGCCTCAGACCAGGGGAGTGTGTGCTCGCCCCTGGCGAATGGAGGAATGTGTGGACGCTGGAGAGCCATTGCCGGAGAGACTGGATGCCCCCTCCCTGCACCCAGCAGAGAGCCCGACTGAGATGAGGCTCTGTATGGATACCAGGGCATGGAGCAGATGTAGAGGGAGGTTTCGGAGAGTGCTTGCTGTGAGAACACGGAGGAACTGCGAGGAGACGAGGATATGGATGTTCGTGACCTGGGAGTTTCAGTACGCCCCTTGAGACGCCCGAGAGTGACACCCCCCCGCTTTAGGAACACAGGAGGAGGAAGAGACCAAGAACTGAGGGTGGGTGAGGGAATATCCCTGGATGAGAGGCGTAATGGGATGGTTGGAATGAGACTCCGCAGTGCAAGAAAAGGCTATGGGGGTGTAGTGATAAGAAAGACTTGTGAGAAGAGGGAGGATGGGAGGAAATTGACGGTGAGGGATGCCAAAAGGGAAGATGAGAAAGGGAAACACTGCAAAGGCATGCAGCACAGGTCTGAGCCGGCTGAAACAAGGAGTTGCTGTAACTTGCGATCGTATAAGGAGGGGGGGAGGAAAGGCAATGATGTAAATGGGAGTAAGGAAAGTAGAGAAACAACGATTAGCAAGACGGATACTAGGATTGGAGCGCAGGTGGATTTGGGCCGACAGGGTGTTCAAAAAGCATTCATATATATANAGGAAAGTGAAGACACCAGCCTGAAGATGACGAATGTGACTTCGTCGAAACGTCGCCAAGACACTGCCAATTTTACGCGGGAGAAAACCCGAATATCCAAAGACCTACATACAAATACCCGCGAAAACCTCAGAAAACAAATATATATATATATATATATATATTCAATAATATACAATCTTCGAACTCCGGGAGGAATATAAATCAGCTGTTTATTGTTAAAAAATTTAAACAATAAAATCAAGTATTTACAATACTAAAACAAACTTAGCTTTCACTGATCCACTGTCAGCGTCTTCAGAGTGAAGTGTTGGGGGTGGAGAGATCTCTTATAAGCCTTGATAACCTAGTTTCTTACTCATTGACTGTGTGATAGGGCCATTTGTCCTGGCTGACTGTAATTGCCTTAACAGTCCTGCCTCCCCTTGTTTGCACTCCAGTTCCACTTCTCTCCCTCCCCTCCTTGTCCATCTTCTCCTTCCTGTTGTTGGAAGGAAGAACGAGAACTGGAGAAAAACAGCGCGGTTTGCAAAAAGGAGAAGAGGGATGAGCAACCGCCTACCCGGTGTGACCGATAGGAGAGGAACGTACGTGTGCTTGCAGACGAGGAACGACCGGTGGGGCATGGATGAGAGAGATCTGGGGGCAAGGTAACAGTCGCGTCAGTTGACCGCGTGCAGACGGGATACACCCGTATATCGGAATATGGGCGACGGAGTAGAACTGAGAGTGGGGCAGCAGCCAGTTCACCCGAATGAGTGTGGACGAGATGGAGGGATGGGAGGCGTCCAAACACACGTATGGCCATATGGGAAGGAAAGTTGAAGGAAGCAGGGCCAACAAGGATAGGCAGCGGGGGGCCAGAACAGCAGATGGATGAACGGGACAGAGGGGAGGTGGGCGACTATAAAAAGGCAGTGATGATGCCGGACCCATACGGGCAGCCTGGAATGTTCATGAGGAGACAGCTGGGGGACATATCAATGGGGACAGCATTAGGAAGGATAGAATTGATAAAGATGAGAGGGAGTGAATCCGGGAGCGAGTCAGCAGGCAGCCCAGCTGACCGCAGCCAGACAAGATGGAGAAAAAGGATGCAACTAGGCAGACGTACAGCATGGAATAAAGGAAAATTAGAAGAAATAGGGCCAACAGGGATAGATGGGGGTAGGTCAGATAAACAGGTGGATCTACACAAACAGGAAGGAAGTGGAAAGGAAAAGGCAGCGATGATACCAGACCCGGCCGTATGGCCCAAAATGCTAATGGGGGAGGGATGGTGGGTATATTAACAGCAATGGCACCAGGAAGGAGAGTGAGTGAATCTGAGGGCGAGTCAGAAGGCAGCCTAGTTGAGCACAGGCGGATAAGGCAGGAGGATAAGGTGCGGTTGTGTGTGCGCACACCCAAGCATGGAGAAAGATCTGAGAAAATTAGGCCCAGAGGGACAGATAGTGGAAGGCAAGAACAGCAGATGGATCAGCAGGGTAAGAAAGAGGGGGGGCAACAGTGGAGAAGCACTGACAGTGCCAATTCTGAGCGCCAAGCCCAGAATGACCGCGGGGAGACAGCCAGCGGATGCAAGGATAGGATTGGCAAGGATGAGAGGGAGTGAATTCAGGAGTGAGCCAGCAGGCAGCCCAGCTGATTGCCAACCGATGGGATGGAAGGACGGGGCAGGGATGCATGCACACACACTCAGACTTGAAGGGAAACTGGGGAAAATAGGAGTCATGATGACAAACAGTGGAAGACAGGAGCAACAGGGAGATAAATGGAATGGAAGAGAGGGGAACAGCAGTGAAAGGGCACCTGGGATACTGGATCCGGACCTGCGACCCAAAGTGAGTACGGGGGAGTGGCTAGAAGGCACACCAGCGGCAACAACAACAGGAAGGAGAAGATGGACAAGGAGGGGAGGGAGAGAAGTTGTGGAACTGGAGTGCAAACAAGGGGAGGCGGGACTGTTAAGGCAATTACGGTCAGTCAGGACGAATGGCCCTATCACACAGTCAATGAGTAAGAAACTAGGTTATCAAGGCTTATAAGAGATCTCTCCATCCCCAACACTTCACTCTGAAGACGCTGACAGTGAATCAGCGAAAGCTAAGTTTGTTTTAGTATTGTATATACTTGCTTTTATTGTTTTTAAATTTTTAACAATAAACAGCTGATTTATATTCCTCCCGGAGTTCAAGGATTATATATTATTGAACAGATATGCCCAGGATTCGGATTTTTACAGTGATTAAGGACACACACACACACACACACACACACACACACACACACACACACACACGTTGCTGATATTTATTTAACATACTGATGTTTATTTAAATTTGCTGATGTTTATAATATATATAGTATGTGGACAATACAATATATGGGATAAAATATTAAATTATGATAAAACCATTATATAATCCTACTATGATGCCATAAATCACAATAGGATAGATTTATAATTCAATATCTAAGGAAGCTAACTATGCAACTCATGTGGCGGTGCCTTGAATTTCAGGTGCCTTGAAATTTCCTAAGGAAACATTTTTGAACTATACATTTTGAGGATTCTAAGGACCTGAGCACACTAAGGCAATATTTTGTTCTAAATTAACAATGAAAAACATAGCTTTCATAGCATGTAAATCATCCTGAGGAAATTTTGTATTATTTAGCCTTTCTGCATATTCAATCTTTGATGCAAATAATTAATTCTAAGGATGGATAGGACCTAAATGTATGTGTACAGTACATGTGTAAAAAATAATGGAACACTATCCTATAGGTGCCTATGAAGAAGATATCATTGTTAAGCTTGTTTATTTAATCAACTGACATGGCACTTCTCATAAAAAGCTGGAGGGTTAGGGTTACATGGCTAAGTGTTACATCACTATTGTTCAAAGTCTTTATTCAAATTATATATATAATTTTTAGAACCTGTGCTTCATGGAAAGTGATTTCCCAAAGAGTGAATTAACAAGATGTTAAGTAATCACAGTCTTTAATTTATGCTACTCTGCATATATATATATTAATGAATTCCATTAATTTGACATTTATGTTAGCATATGGAGAATCATTTTGCAAATAGGACGTCTTTGTTTTTGCATAGTTAACTGTACATTTTGCAATGGCAGAAATTCAAGTCAAATAAATTTATAATGATCATTAACCAGAAGAAAGAAAGAAGAATAGAGAAAAAAATGATGTTCAAATATCCAGAACATCATAAAGAAGAAGAAGAAGAAGAAGAAGAAGAAGAAGAAGAAGAAGAAGAAGAAGAAGAAGAAGAAGAAGAAGAAGAAGAAGAAGAAGAAGAAGAAGAAGAAGAAGAAGAAGAAGAAGAGGAGGAGGAGGAGGAGGAGGAGGAGGAGGAGGAGAGCAATATATAGAAAATATGCTTCATTCTTATTAGTTAAAACTAATCTAAAATATAGAATTTTAGAGCCTCTGATAAATCTGAGAAAGGTACAACACTATAGCTGATATTAAAAAATCACCAGTGGGTAGTGCTGAGTGTTTCCTACTCAAACAAATTCAATTGCTCTTAATTATTCTTTGTTTAATTTTGTATGCCACCACATAGAAACTGGCAATCTTACATGTTATTTCAGAATTGCTTGTTTTACTAGCCAGGAGTTGGGCAACTAGAGTATTTTGGGATGCTGTAGCGGTACAAAAGAACATGTTCAATAGTTCTACTTCTCCTGAGTCACAAGAGCATACTCTTAAAGGGTATGGTATCTTTTTGTATCATAGCCCAAAGATAATAGTTAAGTGGGGGAAAAGTCCTAAAATTGAGAGCTTGTTATAAACGGCTTGTTTCCACCCACTTTGAAATCCATCTTCTAATACCAGGGGTGCTAAGCTTGTATGGAGAAATATCAACTTTATCTAGTAAGAATAGCATAACTTGCCAAATTCTGGTTTCCATACACCATATATGATCAGTGTTTGAGAAATACATTCAGATTGTATTTGGTGTTGGAATGAAACAAGTTTTAACAGATGGTGAGAGAGCTTAAAGTATGTGTAAAAAATTTTTTTCTCTCTCTCTCCTTCCCCCTCTCCCTCTTCTGCATAGCCATTTTCAAACAGGACTAAGAATTTTTGAATATAGGGTTAGCACTATTTCAAAATAAAACTATTCTGGAAAAGGGCTGTTCCAGGGCAGCACTATTTGAGAGAATTAAACAAATACTGTATGTTCAAAAAAAGCCCAAAAAGTGGCTGATTAATGGGTGGTGATCTGATGCAAAGTAAGAATGGGCAATGTGCTGTGAGGGAGAGTTGATAAATTTCACTGGCAAAATTTAAAATCCAAATCCCACTTCATGATTATTTGAAATGGACTGCCCATATAAGAAACCTCTCAAACATCACAAAACTGAAAAAAAAAATCTGGGAGGAGGAATGGGAAATATTTCCTCCCATCAACATCAGAGACTGGTAAATGGTTGTAAAATGCCCCTGGAGGTTATTTGTGCCAAAAGGGGCAATAGTACTTATTAGAGCCAATTACTTTTTCCAACTAAAGAAATGGCATATCAGAGGGTTTTTTTGTTAAATAAATAAGTGCAAAGTCAATTTTTCATAGCATGTTTGTTCAATTACATCTTTAACTTTATATACAATACTTTTTATAATTGCCTGCTTTGTTAAATCTTATATAAATTCAAAAAAAGTGTGGTCCTGTATTTAAAGGTCCAATCTGCTACTCTTTCAAAAGAGTGGTAAACTGGGGTTTCTAAGAACCTAACCACAGTTAAGTTCAGAATGTGCTGGGCATGCATTATATGGTCAAAGAAAGTAAGCGGTATCTAGTGTCTCTTATATTTCAAGCCAAAATGCTAATGGAGGATGTTATGTATTGAGGTTAATTACTTGGAAACTGTTGGAAACAGTCAAACAGCTGCATCTGTTTAAGCTCCAGACTGACTGTCTACATGTTAATTATCTTGTCTTTAAGCGGGAAATATTGCTTTAATTCTATTGGCTGCTGCCTAGTGGTGAGCTGTATAAATAGTGGTTAAGCAGCAGTTTGGGCTGCTTCTGTTGTGAACTGAATAAAGAGTTGTTGTTTGCACCATTTGCCTCGTCAATGCCTCACCGAACTAGAAACATAACAGTGGTGATGAAGGTGGGATATGCTGCAAAGAAAGAAAGAGCTAGAAGTCACTAGGGGTAAGACCAGGCCTCAGCGCCCTGGTAGGAACTACGTTCCCCCCTCTGCCTACCAGCAAGCAACGCTGGAAGCCAATGCCTGAGGGACCCGTTCCCAGGACCAACAACAGAAGCCTTCGCAGCACAAGGCATTGAGAGGTCGAAGACAACTCACCATGGCCAAGCTCGGAAAACTGTCTGAGTTTGATGTGTCGCATCCTGAGAGATGGAGTTCTTACATTTCGCGAGTTGAGAACTATCTGAGAGCTAACCAAGTTAGCGAAGACAGCTTGAAGGCTGCAACGCTGCTGTGTGTGTGCAGCCAGGTGACGTTAGATATTGCTGAAAACCTGGTCGCATCAGCTACATTTGAATCGGTCGCCTACGCCAAGCTCAAGAAAATGCTCAAGGAGCATTTCGAGCCGAAGCTCTCAGTCATTGCCTGGAGACATGCCTTCGAACAAAGGTAGCAACAACCAGGCAAGTGTGCCGCCGACTTCATAGCTGCCCTATGACAGGCGTCCTGGCTCTGCAATTTCCAAGACCTCGAAGAGAGACTGAGAGACCATTTAGTTTGCGGGTTGAGGAACAGGGATCTTCAGCAGAAGTTGTTTGTGAAAGAGATTTTGTCGTTCCAAGACACCCTAAAGGAAATCATGGCTGAAGAAGCCACAAGGAGAGCCGTAAAAACCTTATGGCCCTCCAAGAACACTCCCAGCCCAGAAACCATCCACCATGAGGATGCGGGAAGAGGCGAGGTCCCTGACATGGACCACGAAATCGATCTGCTGCAGAAGCCACCAGCAAGAGTTCAACGGCCACTTGATAAGGAAGTTCCCTTCACTCGATGTATGGGTTGTGGAGGCCGACATAGACGATCAGAGTGCAGGTTCCCCACAGCAATGTGCCGGGCATGCGGCAAGGAAGGCCAATCACCGCCATCTGTAAAAGTCACCAGAGGGACATTCCACAAGAAGAATTTCTCAGGAAAGGTACCGGGGCCCCGGGACAACACAGAGTTGGCTTTTGTGCTAGCAGGAGTGTATTTAGATCAGGTGCCCATCGCCCCATGAAGGAGAAGCTGAGATTCAAAGTCCCATGCAACATGGAACTAGACACGGGGTCAGCCCTGCCTATAATTTCCCAAGGAACTTTATAACACATTTGCAGTTGCAGTGGCAAATGAGTCAAACTCAAGCCGTCAAATCTCCTGTTAACTGATTTCCAAAACTCCCGTGTAGCGGTTAAAGGAGAAGCACACTCAAAGTGCAGTTCAAATAGTTTGAGGGTCCCCTGGTCATCATTGTAGTTGAGAGCCACCGCACAAGCCTCAGTGGACTTGTCGTTAGTTTGCCAATAGTTTGCTGATGTGTTCAGCCATGAATTAGGGAAATACAAGGGTCCTCCAATTATCCTCCACCTCGATCCTACTGTAACTCCAGTAGGGATCAAGCCTCGTAGAGTGCCTTTTGCCCTCAAAACCAAAATTGATGCAGAGCTGGATAAGCTGGTGCAACAAGGTGTGTTGCAGCCAGTAGACTGCAGTAGGTGGGGAAACCCCCATAGTTACACCACTTAAGGCCAATGGGTAGGTGCGCATATGTGCAGATTATAAGTGCACTATTAATAGAGCGCTTCAACAACATTCATATCCGGTGCCTGCAGTCAGCCATATTTTGGCGTCACTATAGGGAGGTAGCATATTCGCCAAATTGGATTTGGCTCAAGCCTACCAGCGACAGAAACTCAAACTATAGTTACCCACAGGGGAGCTTTCAGGGTGAAGCGCCTACAATTCAGGGTCAGTGTCGCCCCAGGACTTTTCCAGGAGCAGCTGGGTAGGGAAAGACAAACCAGAAACATGCCGAACCTACCTGGGCACGTGCAGAAGCGGCAGTGAGTGCATGCGTCTGGCACCTGGTGTCCCAGGTGACTGTTTTGCCTTGCAGGCTGACTGCATTCTGAGTGCTTTCCTTTCACCCGGGATGCCAGGCGCCAGGTGCATGCTCTCACCACCGCCTCTACGCATGCCCAGGCAGGTTCAGCTTGTCACCGGTTCACCTTGCCTGGCCTGGCCCAGCTTCTCCAAATGGTGAGGAGAACACGCCACTGCCTTCTGAAATTGGGCAGGCTGAACAGTGTAGCACAGGTAATGTGGACTGCCATGCCATGACCCTTCCCCAGCTGTGTTTCTTACCTGCTTATCGCTGCTACCTATGTGCATGCCTGGCCTGTTTTTTGTCCTCTCCTCTCTCACCCCTCCTCCTCCTTCTTCTTTTACCTTCGGTGCAGCTACAGCTCCAGCTGACTTTTCCTCCTCCTCCCAAGGCTGCATCTTTTTTTCCTCTCCTTCTCCTGCCCAATCTGCCTTCTTTTATATCCCTTCCTGTCTCCACCCCCTCCTCCTCCTTTCTCTTCTGGGTGAGCTGGAAGTGCCAATCTTGGGGCCTTTGCCTTGCCCCAGCAGTCCTGTAGCTCCTGAAGACTCTCTCAAGTGTTGCACTGTGCCGCTTTGGCTCATTCCCTCCCTCGCTACCCTTGGCTGGGCTGGGCAGGGCCGCATACCACTTGCCATGTGCCAATGTATCACAGGTGGTATGTGTACCACCGATTGAAAAGCCCTGCTCTACACAATGCCAACTACTTGGTTCAGTGTTCATGGTTCCTGCTTGTTCCTCCCTCTCCTTCTCTCTCTCCCCCTTATTTTCCCTTCCCTTCCCTGAAAGTAGGTAAGTAGCTGCTGCTGGATGGGGGAGTGAGTGAGAGTTTCCATGAGTGGCTGGGAAACATGAGTAACATTGAAAATAAGGATCATGTGATCACAGGAGCAGCCCTGTTGAAGCAGCTGCAATTTCCCCAAATTTCCAAAGTAATTTCCCAGCATTCTGTAAGTTAGTTCATTTGAGGTATCTTTGTTAACAAAGTTTTTTTCCCCATGATGCACCATTTCACCAAGTTAAAGTTTACACAGACGCAAGTATTTTAATAGTGTATATAGTTATAAACAACTAAGTTGCTCAATAATCTATGCTCATGTCAGTAAATTTCAGGAGATACATAATTTTATTTTGGAAGTTGACTAAAGACTGATTTCTAAAGAATAAGGCAAAACTGAATGTATGACTTTTTGCAACAAACCACCAAAACTACTTTTTACGACTATAGGTAGATAAGGAACTAAAAATATTAAGAAGAAAAAAGGCAGGTAAAAAAAATTATCACTCCCATTTTTTCTTTAGAAATTCACTTTCATAGAACAGACTTAGAACAGTTATTTAAAAATTATGAAAAATATTTATGTCAAGCTAACTGTGGTTAAATCCTGTCAAAGAGGCATTGACTTATGATTCTGCATAATGCAATAATAGCTGGCATAGGAGAATGCTACTCATTCAGAAAATACAAGGGCACAAGAACATTCTATTCCATTTTTCTATGACAGGAACCATGGATCATATATTATAAAAATAATATGGAGTTATAAAAACTACAGTTCCATCTTGAAATCTAATTCTACAATTGACAACAGCAGAAATTTCCCTTCAGTGAAATGGCAGCTTTTAAAAGTACTATGCAGTATTTTCTTCCTCTTTCTTTCAGTTATTTGTTTCTTATATCAAGACTGAATGAATAATTCTCTTCCTTGAAAATAAAAAAAGCAAGAAGGCAACAATACATTAAGTAACAAACATTAAAAATATGTTTTATGATTTGTGGTTCCTTAATGTAGAACATAAGGATGAATTAATGATGTAATTAAAGCACCAGTCTTTTATCCAGTTATATAATTTATTCCAGAGTAAATGCATGTAGAATTATACAGTAAGGATACAATCTATTTATAATAAAAATATTGCATGCACATTTTAATGAAATCATATCATCATGTTTGTCACTTTAGGTTCACTTTAGGTTTGTCACCCAAAAGGTGGAGGAGAAAACTAGACGTAAAGCTATGCTGGATTAATCCTTACTAATAGAGAGGAAGTGATAGAGGGAATTGAAATTGCCAGAACCTTGGGTAAAAATGACATGTCATACTGGAATTTAATATAACACAAACACTAGCAATAGACAAGAATCCAACCAGTGTCTTAAACTTCAAAAGAGCTGACTTTAACAAACTCAGAGAGAACCTAGGAAAGATCCCATGGATGAAAATCCTAAAGGGGAAAACAACCCAAGAAGCATGGGAAACTCTGAAAAATGCGACCATAAAAGCCCATATCAGCACAATACCACTGAAAAAGAAAAACAGGAAATTCAAGAAGAAACCAGCATGGCTGCACAAAGATGTCTCTGACAAACTGAAAGACAAAAAGGACAAATACAAAAAATGGAAAGAGGGTCACATAACTAAAGCCGATTATCAGCAGACATCCAGAGCATGCAAAGATGAAGTCAGGAAAGGAAAGGCTCAGAACAAACAAAGACTTGCCATAGAAATCAAGAATAATAATACAAAGTTTCTTCCAACTGTGTACTGTGTAGCCTAATGGGATGGTTGATATAAAGTTGAATGACACACGGCAAAAATGATTAATATTATTTGTGGAAAACTGTTTCACATTGTTAGCTAGGAAGATGAAAAAGGAACTCAATACCCCCAAGATATCCCCACTTAATATATCAGAAATTTTAGAAAAATTAACTATAAAAATACCAGACAGTTCTGCATATTGTCAAAGCAAGAATATACAGTATTTGCAGTGTTGACAGTGCCTTTATGCAAAGTGAGAGAAAAGCATTTATTAAGGTTACAGAGACGTCAGTACAGCATGGTGGAAATGCTTAGGTCTGGCTTCTTTTCCGTTACGCATATACATTCTAAGCATTCCCCCCCCTTATTTTGGGGTCATGGTTCACATCTTCCAATCAACTTGGAAGATGTGATTTACTTCCGGTTTCTTTTTCCCGGGCTATCCTTATTCTCCTCCCTTTTTCCCTGTTCCCTGGTTTAACTATAAAAATACCAGACAGTTCTGCATATTGTCAAAGCAAGAATATACAGTATTTGCAGCATTGACAGTGCCTTTATGCAAAGTGAGAGAAAAGACTTTAAACTTTGAAGCAAGCCTCTCCCCCTCCTTCTTTTGCATGCAAATCGACGCGAAATATGTGTGTGTTGCGAGATGTGTCTGCGTTTCCAATAGAAATGCTAAAAGAGACAATTCAGATACGAAGAGGCATGTAATTAACTCTTCACATGCCCAGTTAACTGGCTGCTTGCGAGCAACCTTCCCAAAACTTCTGCCTGCCTAAAAAAGTCTTCTATTGCATGTATTTTCTGCTTGCCATCTGAGAGACGCAGCATCTCAAAGAATTCTGTTTCTTTTGTCTGCACGTTACTCAGAGCAGCCCAGCAAACTATTGGGAGGCTCCCCTGATTAGCCATAAAAGGGCAATAAAGCAATAAATTGCTATGGCAAACAGGCAACCCAGTAGCCCCCACCTCTGGAATGCCATCAGAGAAAGAAACAAGTAATTCAGGCTTGTGTTGACAGTACAGGCAGCCCAGCTCTGGAGAGAAAAACAAAAAACCCGGAGATAGAAAGAAAGATGTCAAAATTGAGTTTCTTTATAAAGAAGTAAAAAATACCTAAGTTGGTGTCCAATTTATGGGAAACAAACTTAAAGTCCCAGAGAATTTACAACTCATTAAAGGGGATAAGCAGTGAAAAGCCCATTCCAAGCATAGTCTAATGCAGCAGTGACCCCTGGTGGCCAATCTGCAAATAAAGCCTGAACCAAGCTATTTATGTAAAAGCTACCCAGTTGCCCTCCCCTAGATCAACTTAAGGAGAAAGAAAGCTGCAAATTAACCTTCGCTAATACTGCAAAGTTTCACAGCCCAGGTGGAATTTTGACTTTAGACAAGCAGATCCTTAAAAATTCCAGAACGGCTTACAGCCTTGTGGTTCTAAGAAGAAAAATTTAGCTGACCCTTTGTTTCCAAGTGAAGTCTAGGAGGAGCGCTGCCTGGTGACAACCTGCAAATAACCAGTTTGCATTTATGTTACCCGCATACAGCACAACCTGGTGGCTGATCTGCAAATAACAGGCCTGTATTTATGCCACGCAAGTAGCACCCCCTGATGGTTAAAGGAACTTCATTGAAGCCTTTACCCACGCAGAAAGTGCCCCCTGGTGGTTAAAGAAGGGGATAAGAAAGGATGCATCCTTTCCTGCGCATGTCTTTCCTGCGCATGTCTTTCCTGCGCATGTCTGCATGATGGTGGACGCTGCCCTTTAGCTCCGCACAAATGGAGTGGAAGAAGGGTAGAGGGGGGGCTTCGGAGACCCCCGAAGGAGCCAGAGGAGAGACCCCCGAGGAGCCAGAGGATCTGCCCCCTCCCTGGTGAGTTTTCCGGGAGGGGGAGAAGACAGCCGCGGGCCGCTCGCCGTTTTCTTTC
>NW_015387736.1:164924-173479 GCF_001527695.2 Protobothrops mucrosquamatus | reverse complement strand
TTTTTAACGATTTTAAAGTTTCAGGGGATTTTTAAGGATAATTTTAATTGATCGGCCTGTTTAAATATTTCTTTTTAATTCGGCTTTTAATTATTGTATTTGTATTGTAGTTTTTATGAGGCTGTTAGCCGCCCTGAGTCCCATGAGGAGAAGGGCGGGGTATAAATTAAATTATAAATAAATAAATAAATAAATAAACTTCACAGAAAGCTTTACCCATGCAGAAAGTGCCCCCTGGTGGTTAAAGAAGGAACTTCGCTGAAGCTTTTACCCACACAGACAGCATGTCAGAATCCAGTTATATATCACTTCTATCTATCTTCTCTGATATAAACCCAATTTTACTTTCTCCTAAGGGTGAGAGGGGTATGCATGGGGGTTTTATAACTTTCACTTCCTCTATTCAATACAAAGTAACCTTTTGTTGATTCGCTTCAGATCTGCTAGCCATAACAATGTAGCCATTTGCCTTTCATCCTATGCTCCTCTGAACCTCTCCTCCCTTACCAGACAGTAAGAGAAAGGGGGAGGGGAAAGATGCAGCATCTGGGATCTGTGTAAGAAAATGTTGAATGATCGTGCCAATGGAGCGGATGGATGTTATCTCTCCTGGAGTTAACACCTAGAAATCTGCTGGTTTGAATCACCTGGAAGAACTACGGGGTGGGGGGGCTGCTTAGGGACAATTTAAAATTTTCAAATTGTAAGGGACTCCCTCAGATCCTGTCTATCATTCCCACTATCAGTTTCTTTTAATAAAAGTTCTTGTTGGAAGAGACCGTTTCCAAGAGTTCTGCTTTCTTAAAATGTGGATCCTTACATTAGACAGGATCTGCAGTAATAGTCAACCTGGAAGGGAGAACCTTGCTGGGGGACTTTGCAAAAAATACAATGTCAGACAACAAGGCAGGGAAGAGAGAAACCCCCATGGAGAGGGAGCCTTTCCCTCGACCGAAAACCTGCCAGCTGTCGGGATCTGAAATATCATACTCCTCAGGAGAAGAGATGGTGGAGACGCATAACCACAAACCTCGGTGGTCAATGGGCATTGGAAAGGCGAGTAGGAAAAGAGATCAAGAAAGGTGACCCTGAGACAGGGTGCCAACCAACCAGAATGGAAGCAGGAGATGAAGAAATCCCTGCACCCGAGTGAAGAGGAAGGAAGTTGGGCACAGCACTCGAACTGGGTCCTAGAGAAAGCTATCGACCTGATGAAAAGAACCCTCGGCTCCCTAGGGGAGGAGAATTGAGCCCCGTGGCCGCACCAGCAACTGGAGCTGCAGCAGGAGGACACTGAGGGGGAATTGGAACCTGGAGTCCCGGGGACATCTGCTGAACCAGTAACGACCACTTCAGTAGCCTTCACTCCCCACTGGCCCGCAGATGGAGATCCGGATGGAAGACAATACCACTGATGGTGAAGGCACCGATCCATTCAAAGACTCCCATCGCTGGATGTGAAATTCAAGGGGGAGCCGACAAGCTTGGGGGTTTTCCAAACCCAAGTCCTCAGCTACATGGAGGAATACGGGCAGCACATCACTAGTGACAAAGCCCGTATCCGTATTGTGCAATCTGCCCTGGATGGACCGGCCGGAGATTGGGTGGTGAATTTACTTGATTCCGATGCCCCAGAGTTCAACGACTTCAACCATTTCATGTCCTCTCTGAGAAGGCAATTTGAGGATCCCCTGGCTGATCACAAAGCCCGTGAAATAATCAAAATGGTGAGACAAGGCAGATGCCCAGTAGCCGAATATACACAAGAATTCCGGGCCATTGCTAGCAAGCTGAACTGACTAGAAGACATACTCCTTAGCCATTTCAAAGATGGCCTAAATTATGACCTGTATGATGCTTGCCTGCCCCAGGGGGACCCACACCAACTCAACGAGTAGTACGTCCTGGCAGAGGAAGCAGAGATCGACCTACTGAAGAGGCACCACCGAGGAAAACCATGGGGTCACTCACCGCCTGAATTGATGCATGAGCCAGCGAAGCAACCGGCTATGGCCAAGAAGCCAACAGGCTATTTCAAATGAGGGAGAGAGGGGCATCGGGATGTAGAATGCCACTTGAAAGCCTCCCAGAAGAACCCAGACAGATCACCGGCCAGTAAATCTGGGAAGTCCCCAGCTAAGCCAAAAGAACCCGTCATGAGAGCAATAGAGGCTGTGGAATCCTCAACCTCTGCCCAACGTGGGGAAGGAATGCCAGCCTACACCGCAGGGCCGGTGGATGCCTCAGACGACAGCTTGGTAAGTGGACCCATTGCATCCATCCTCAAGACAGTGACTATATTAATTACCTCCATGCCCGAAGCTGTCAAGGTGAAAGCCTTAATAAACTCTGGCTGCACCCGCTGCCTCATTAGCCTGATGCTAGTGGGGAATTTGGGCATTCCGGTGAGGAGGCTAGAACAACCAATTTCATTTAGTCCATAGCAGGGGGGGTACCAGCTACCTTAGCCACTTTACCAGTCCACCTATCCCTGGGAAATCATGAGGAAGACATAACATTCATAGTGACCCCAGGCATGGAATGCCCGATGATTTAGCGATGGAATGGTTAAAGAAATGGAACCCCTGGGTAAATTGGAGGATGGCAGAAATCAATTTCCTGAAGGGGGACCCTATGGACTTAAAAGCCCAAGGGGAGCTGCCAAAATTAAGAACGGAAAAAGAAACCATGGGAGAAGAAATGGGGCTGCCCGAAATACCAGAGGAATACAGAGATCTTGCTGAAGTTTTCAGTGAGGAGAGGGCGGATGAGCTCCCCCCCCACCAACCCACGGACTGTGCTATAGAATTCAAGCCCGGGGCAAAACTCCCGAAGCCCAGACTATACTCCATGAGCCCAAAGGAGAAGGAGTAAATGGAAAGATTCATAAAGAAAAACCTAGAAAGGGGGTTCATCGAACCTGCCAAGCCTAAAGTGGCTGCCCAGGTCCTCTTTAGAGAGAAGGATGGCTCTTTACGCTTATGCGTAGACTACCACCTATTGAATACAATCAGATCCCTTTTTCAGGTGTGGACAGACCACAAAAACCTGGAAGCCTTGAAAACATCCAGGAAGCTCAATCCTAAGCAAGCCCACTGGTCCCAATATTTTCACCAATTCCACTTTACGCTCAAGCACTTGCTGGGGGGAAAGAACTTCCTGGCAGATGCACTATCTCGCATGCCCCAATATAACAGCACGTGAGCCACCGACTCTAAACCACTTATGGCGGAATCACAACTGGCAGTGCCAGTAACTACCAGAGCCCAAGCTAAATTAAAACCGCAACTGGGTAGCCAAACGGGAATTGAATTCCGGAAAAGTTTGGAAGCAGATGAATGGTTCAGAAAAATAGACACATGTGCACAATTAAGGACGGACTGCCTTGGGTGGGGGAAAAGTTATATATACCAACCACCCAGAGGATCACATTCATGCAGCTTTGCCATGACACAAAATCAGCAGGGCATTTTGGATTTGTAAAAACATTACACTTAATTAAAAGGCAATTTTGGTGGTCATCCATGAAAAAGGACATAGAAAGTTACATGGCCAGCTGCCCAATGTACGCAACTGCAAAGAAGTTGCAAGGGAAATTGCCCAGACTGTTACAAACAGTGGCAAATCCCTCAGCCCCCTGGAGGGAAATAGACATGGATTTTATAGTGGAATTACCAGAAAGCAATGGGAATACTGTCATCTGGATGGTCACGGACTTGTTTTCCAAACAGGTGTACTTTATCCCTTGCCAAAAGAATCCCACCACAAAAGCCTTAGCGAAACTTTTTGTGCAGCATATTTACAGATTACATGGGGCACCCCAACACATCATATCTGATAGGGGAGTGCAATTTATGTCTGCATTTTGGAAGGAATTTTTATCCCTTTTAGGGACCACTCAGGGACTGACATCTAGTCATCACCCTCAAGGGAATGGTCAAACAGAGAAATCTAACTCAGTAATTGAGCAATATTTAAGATGCTTTCTTAATTTCCAGCAGTCGAATTGGATGGACCTACTCTCTTTCGCAGAAGTTGCCTACAATAATGCAGTCCACTCCAGCACAGGTTACACTTCTTTTCAAATAGCTACTGGTCAAAGTTTCAACCCCATGCCAGAACTAATCCCAAATGAACTGCAATCCCATCACTGAAAGAATGGATAGAACAATTATAAAACACCTGGCCAATAGTTAGAAAAGCCCTAGACAAAGCTAGGCAAGCATACAAAGCACAAGCAGATAAAAAAAGGGTTGAACCCACACCATTCATTATAGGAGAAATGATATATTTGTCTACAAAATACCTAAAATCCATACAACCCTGTAAAATATTTGGACCAAAATATATAGGAGCTTTTCCAATTAAAAGAATCATAAACCCAGTAACAGTAGAATTAGAATTACCCCAAAAATCTCAGGCAAATACACCGAATTTTCCACTGCAGTTTGCTGAAAAGAGAACAACAGTCACCCTTATGGCCAAAAATCCCCCCCCCTCTGATCATGGTGGAAGGAGAACAACATTTCGAAATAAAGGAAACCATAGACTCTAGGAGATATCATTGGAGAACTCAATACCTAGTAGCATGGAAACACCTCCCCTCCTCACAAAACGAGTGGGTCCATAAACGTCATGTCAGAGCCCCGAAGCTATTAAAGAAGTTTCATACAGAGTATCCTAACAAGTCAGACTAACTTTTATACCTGTTTTGTTTTCTTTACAGGTGGATCTCTCTTATTTTTAAGAGGAGCAGGATGTCAGAATCCAGTTATATTTCATTTCTATCTATCTTCTCTGATATAAACCCAATTTTACTCTCTCCTGGATCCTGTCATACTACTAAGGGGGAGAGGGGTATGCATGGGGGTTGTATGACTTTCACTTCCTCTATTCACTACAAAGTAACATTTTGTTGTTTTGCTTCAGATCTGCTAACCATAACAATGTAGCCGTTTGCCTTTCATCCCATGCTCCTCTGAACTTCTCCTCCCTTACCGGCCAGTGAGAGAAGGGGGGGGGGAAAGATGCAGCATCTGGGATCTGTGTAAGAAGATATTGGATGATCATGCCAACAAAGCGGATGGATGTTATCTCTCCTGGAGTTAACACCTAGAAGTCTGCCGGTTTGAATCACCTGGAAGAACTACGGGGTGGGGGGCTGCTTAGGGACAATTTAAAAACATTGAATTGTAAGGGAATCCCTCAGATCCTATCTATCATGCCCGTTATCAGTTTCTTTTAATAAAGGTTCCTGTTGGAAGAGACCGTTTCCAAGAGTTCTGCTTTCTTAAAATGTGGATTGAAGTGGGTCCTTACAGCATCTCCTGGTGGCCAAAGAATGAAATTCACTGAATTCATCCAAAATAGCTAGGAAATCCACTGAGCCTGCCCTAGTCATGGCAGAGTGTCCTATTGGTCCAGAAAAGCCGGTCCAACCAACCAACCTCGACTTGTACGCAGAACCTGATGCCCATAATTTGGAAAATTAAGAGACGTCTCAGAAACCCTATGAATTGAGGCAACAAAGAAAGCTTACTGAAGTCATGCGGTCGAGCCTAATGGAGAAATGGGATAGGTTCCATCAATGTCATGAGGAATCCTGGGAAAAGCTGCGGAGACTCTGTGATGTGTCCCAAGATAGGCTTTCCCCAAGGCGTATTCATTCTTTGGAAGAAGATATGGACAGGCATTTCCTAAAATGTACTGATTATGAATGCCGTCTCATGTACATCCAGTCGCAACTAGGAGATCCAACACTCAAAGAGGAAATGCAGCACCTGAAGATGTTAAACAAAGAAAGTGAGAAACTACTTCAAAGCAGCGAGGAGTCTCTCCAAGCCAAACTTCAGCCGAAAGTCACACTGAATGAGAAGGCTGAGTCCGAAGTGTCCCATCGTTCACCTGCACGATCCCAGCGGTCCCATGGGACTTCCTCTCATGACTCTAACAAAGCTTTGCCCTTCCGTCACAACTCTCATGTCTCAGGCGCCTCCCATCACTCCAAAGCATCTTGTCGTCATAGCCAAGCATCCCGAGTCTCAAGGGCAGAAAGCCTTGCTGCTCAACTTATAATAATAATAATGATAAAGTTGGAAGGGACCTTGGAGGTCATCTAGTCCAACCCCCTGCTCAGGCAGGAAACCCTATACCATTTCGGACAAATGGCTGTCCAGTTTTTTCTTAAAAACTTCCAGTGTTGGCGCATTCACTGCTTCTGGAGGCAGGTTGTTCCACTGGTTAATTGTTCTAACTGTCAGGAAGTTTCTCCTTAGTTCTAGGTTGCTTCTCTCTTTGGTTAGTTTCCACCCGTTGCTTCTTGTCCTGCCTTCAGGCGCTTTGGAAAATAGCTTGACTCCCTCTTCTTTGTGGCAGCCCCTGAAATATTGGAACACTGCTATCATGTCCCCCCTCGTCCTTCTCTTCATTAAACTAGACATACCCAATTCCAGCAACCGTTCCTTATATGTTTTAGCCTCCAGTCCCCTAATCATCTTTGTTGCTCTTCTCTGTACTCTTTCTAGAATCTCAACATCTTTTTTACATCGTGGTGACTAAAACTGGATGCAGTATTCCAAGTGTGGCCTTACCAAGGCATTGTAAAGTGGTATTAATACATCACGTGATCTTGATTCTATCCCTCTGTTAATGCAGCCTAGCACTGTGTTGGCTTTTTTGGCAGCTGCAGCACACTGCTGGCTCATATTTAAATGATTGTCCACTAGGACTCCGAGATCTGTCTCACAGTTACTACTATTGAGCAAGGTACCCCCTATACTATACCTGTACATTTGGTTTTTCTTGCCTAAATGTAGAACCTTACTTTTTTCACCATTGAATTTCATTTTATTAGATAGCGCCCAGTGTTCAAATCTGTCCAGATCCTCCTGTATCCTAAGCCTATCTTCTGGAATGTTGGCTATTCCTGCCAGCTTGGTGTCGTCTGCAAATTTGATGAGTTCCCCATCTATCCCCTTGTCCAGATCGTTGATGAAGATGTTGAAGAACACTGGGTCCAGAACAGAGCCCTGGGGCACCCCACTACACACTTCCCTCCATCTAGATGCGGTTCCATTGAGGACCACACGCTGAGTACAGCCGGTCAGCCAGCTATGGATCCATCTGGTGGTGATGCTGTCTAACCCACATTTTTCTATCTTATCAAGTAGTAGGTTGTGTTCTACTTTGTCAAATGCCTTACTGAAGTCCAAGTAAATTATATCCACAGCATTCCTCTGATCCACTAATTTTGTCACTTAGTCAAAGAATGCAATAAGATTTGTCTGGCAATGATCTGGTTTTGACAAACCTGTGTTGGCTTTTAGTAATGACTTTGTTTGCCTCTAGGTGTTTGCTGATTTGTTGTTTGATTATCTTTTCCAGAATCTTCCCAGGTATTGAGGTCAGGCTGATAGATCTGTAATTTTCTGGGTCCTTTTTCCCCCCTTTTTTGAAGATGGGAACTACAGCTCTTTTCCAGTCCTCTGGTAGTTCCCCAGTGCTCCAGGATCTTTGAAAAATATAGTTCAATGGTTCTGAGATCACATCTGCCAGTTCCTTAAGAACATTGGGGTGTAATCCATCTGGTCCTGGTGATTTGAACTTGTCTAGGCTGGACAGGTGTTCACTTACCATTTTCTTGCCTATCTTAACTTGTATTTCTATTTTGTTTTTTATGGCACTATTTTTGATAGGTTGGTCTATTTTTTCCCTTGTGTAAAGACAGATGCAAAAAACAAGTTAAATAGTTCTGCTTTCTCCCTGTTGCTTGTCACCTTCTTGCCACTTTCACCTACTAATGGACCAATCATTTCCTTCACTTTTGTCTTGTTTTTTTACATGTTGAAAGAAGCTTTTTTGTTATTTTTGACCTTGGTCACAAGCCTTAGTTCATTTTGATCCTTAGCTTTCCTCACTTATGCAAGCACAAATCGATTCCGCAGAAGCTGATGCCACTGTATGTGTGGCAAAGGCAGAGCTGGTGGAAAAGGAAGAAATGGCCAAACTGGAGGCTAAAACCAAAGAAGAAATGGCCAAACATCAGGCCAGGCTTGAGTTTCTACGGCACAAAAGGAAGACGGCAGAAATAACAGCAAGAGCTGCAGCTTTGAAAGAGAAGGTTAATGGTGCTACTTCCACACACAGTATGGAAAGGCTAGGATGAGAAATCTCGGATAACCGCATCAAGGCCTACGTTGACAACCAGAACGTGTTACAACATGAGCAGGCAGGAGTGCCACAGTTGTCCACATATCTCCCAAAACCAAGTGGACAAGAAGGAAGTGTGAAAACCACCAGATGTGAAAACCAGCCAGAAAGCTGACATCGTACCATCTGAATTTATTTTTTATATTTAATTTATTTATATTTAAATTTATATGCCGCCCTTCTCCCCATGGGACTCAGGGCGGCTCACAGCATATTAAAACATTGTACAAAAAAATTTTTTCCCCTGCTAAAAACCAATTAAAATCCAAATATTGGTAGCTGTGGCTCTTTAAAATTGTTTAAAAATTGTCCCTATTTAAAACTCACCTTAGGTCAGGCCCGCTTGT
>NW_015387736.1:120562-161716 GCF_001527695.2 Protobothrops mucrosquamatus | reverse complement strand
GAGGCCGGGCCGATGAAAGGGCGGAATCGAGGCCGCTGAGGCCGCCAGGCCGCCGCCGCGGCCGCCGCAGCCGCCGAAGCCGGAGCCGAGGCCGCTGGGAGAGCCGGGAAAGCCGGGAAAGCCGCTGGGAAAGCCGGGGCCGCCGAGAAGGAAAACGGCGAGCGGCCCGCGGCTATCTTCTCCCCCTCCCGGAAAACTCACCAGGGAGGGGGCAGATCCTCTGGCTCCTCGGGGGTCTCTCCTCTGGCTCCTTCGGGGTCTCCGAAGCCCCCCCTCTACCCTTCTTCCACTCCATTTGCGCGGAGCTAAAGGGCAGCGTCCACCATTATGCAGACATGCGCATACCTAATTCAAAGACACAACACCCCCCCTTCAGTCCATCAGCAACAATGTATATTCCTAAGCAGGAGGGCACACAAGGAGCCGTGATTCCTAAGCTCAATGCAAAGACAAAGGAATTCCGGCCAGACCTTCAAGTCCCCTTGTTTGCACCACAGGAAGTTACCCTCAACAAGAAGTATTCTGAAGAAAACTGCCAGCCATCTTTGGCCAATCCCCTTGCTCTTGGGAGTAATGCTTATGAGGATCAAAGACAAGCTACTGATCATGCTCCTGATGACCTCAACACCGTACCAACCCAGCCTGATGGCAAATCCTGCACAGCACCAATGGGTCTTCCAACATCCTGGGGAAGAAGGCTGGATTTAGGAGAGTATGTCTGCTTCAAATGCTGTGAGTCTCCGGAACACGTGGCCAAAGCTTGCACAGCTAAGGGGCAGTGTCACCCAAGCAAGAGTGACAAGCACCCAGGAGCCCTGCATCCGGACTCTGAACAGCTACAACAAGCAGCTTCTACTCATCCTTCAACCAAGGAGCCCCAGCATGGCTCCAAAGAGCACCCAGAGGCACCTGCCAAGATCAACTGCACATCAGTGTGTAGCGACTCACCAGTTCCCAGTGAACTCCGAAAAGAAACGCCTTTCATGACATGTTCTGTGCCACAGAGCACTGTGGGGAGGAAAATCATTGGACTCCACATCCAGCCATTAGATGGGAGTTCACGGTTCCTACCACCACCATTGCCATAATAGGATGCCTTACCAGACGATCACAGTCAAATTCCAACACCAGGAGTAGCACGCACCATACCTCACCTGAAGCATATGGCTAATCACCTTCCTGCCTTAAATCCTGAAGCCAAAATCTTGCCTCTGTTAAGCCCCCCAACTGCCTTTAAGATGGAACCTGGATGGGTCATCCCAGGAATGGTCTGTGTTGACCAGCTCCCCCCAATTGCCTTTAAGATGGAACCTGCATGGGTCATCCCAGGAATGGTCTGTGTTGACTAGCTGCAAACTCCAACCCAGGTGAATATCTCAATGACCTCCATTTTCAGTAATGGGAGAGCAACCCACCTAAAACCATGCCAAGAACACTTCACGCTTGTGACAACCAAATCCCGTTTTGGAAGCAACAGTGTTCCAGACCAGCAAAAATCACAATGTCTTAGCCTTATCGATAGAGAACAAAGAATTTCTGCAGCTACGTGCGTTCTCCCAGACCACCACAGACTGGGATGAACTGCATCTGCTAGAACAGAAGCAAGACTGGGAGACGTGGCGTAGATCTCTAAATTGTCTCCAAAGTGTCCACATACAGCGCACATATGTTCTCAGTTCACTTGCCACTGCAACAAAGAAAGAGCTACATGTATTCTCAAATGCTGCAATAGCAGCTGTGGGATACATCAGAGTCTACAGCAGGAAGAGCTACAACATCGGTTTCGTTATGGGAAAAGTGAAACTGGCACCACAACAAGGTCACACCGTACCCAGATTAAAGCTCTGCAGTGCCGTTCTGGCCATAGAACTCACAGACATAATATCGAAAAAGATAGACCTTGAGCTGCAATCCACCACCTTCTATATGGATAGCAAGGTGGTATTGTGCTACATCTACAACCAAAGCAGATGCTTCTACATATATGTAAGCAATAGAGTAGAAAGTATTAAAATAATTTCAAGCCCTGAGCAATGGCAATATGTGCCAACAGATCAGAACCTTGTGGACCAAGCTAAGCAGTCCATTCTTGCATCACAGTTGGCAGAATTGATCTGGCTAAAGAGTCCTGAGTTCTTGGCTTGTCCAGACAGCCTGATGCCACAAGGACCAGAACACTATGCACTTCTAGACCCAGATCAAGGTGCCAATGTTCGACCTCAGGCACCCAGCAAATTTCTCAGATAGGCAGAGAAAACAACCAGCCAGATCATCTGCTTGTCCACAATGGGTAAGAAGACAGAGAAACCGCCTTCTAACCATTTCCTAAAACCAGCCTGCTTCAAACGCCCCGCCAAACGGAGACCCCGCATATTGGGCGTAGCAGTAATCGTCCTGTTCACTTGTCTTAGCATCCAAGGAACTAACTTTGTAGGAGACTGCAAGAACTTACAGACTATTGAAGGCATTTGCCAAGACCCCAAAATTGACAAATACCTGAAGGCCCAAAATTGTGTATGGACATTCAATCTCCCCATGCATCCTACATGGGAGGAGTGTGGGAGCACATGATTGGTGTAGCCCGCAAAATCTTGGACTCTATGTTGACAAAGTTGCCCACACTGACGCATGAGGTCCTCAGTACCCTCATGGCAGAAGTAGCAGCCATCATCAACGCTCAACCTTTGGTTCCAGTTTCTTCTGATCCTGAAAATTCTTTGGTTCCAGTTTCATCTGATCCTGAAAATCCTTTGGTTCCAGTTTCTTCTGATCCTGAAAATCCAACTATCCTCACCCCAGCCGCCTTGCTAACCCAGAAGACAGGCGACTGGCCAGCACCATTAGGGAACTTTGTTCCCAAAGACATGTATAAACAGCAATGGAGACAAGTTCAACTGCTGGCCAACACCTTCTGGAAGCGCTGGAAGCAAGAATACTTGTCTACCCTTCAGGATTGTTGCAAATGGAAGACAAAGAGCCTAACCTAGAAGAAGGAGACCTTGTCTTGCTGAGAGACAAGGACGCAAATCGGAACTCTTGGCCCATGGGACTTGTGTACCAGGTCCTGCCCAGCTCTGATGGACTAGTTCAGCAAGTTGAGGTCCAGACCATGTAGCCCAGTGGTTCTCAACCTGTGGGTCGGGATCCCATTTGGGGTCGATCGACCATTTCACGGGGGTCACCAAGCAAGGCTGTCCGCCATTTTTTTGTCCATCATTTTTTCCCTTTTCCGGCGGGTGCCTTACCTCCCTTGGGCTGGGCCAGCTGGTGGTTGGCCTGCTCCGTCTCTGCCGCTTGCCAGCTATGCCTCAGCCGGTGCAGGGGGCGGAACCACGCATGCGCGGCGCTCCCGGGCAGGGAAAGTCCTCGACTTACGACCGGTTGGGTAGTCCTCGACTTATGACCAGTTTAGTCCTCGACTTACGACCGGTTTAGTCCTCAACTTACGGCCGGTTTAGTCCTTGACTTACGACCGGTTGGGGTCGCGGCATTAAAAAGGTTGAGAACCACTGATGTAGCCACATGAGTCAGATCGTGACTCAAAGACTCTCGTGAAGAGGCTTTACGCCAGACCGATCACCGACTTGGTACTGCTGCTGAAGAAGACCGAACTTGAAGATTGATCCTCGAACTATGTATATTGTGTTTACCTCATAATTGCATTGTTTGATGTAATGCCTTTGCTTATCTCAGTTATAGTTATGCATGTTTTGATATCATGTTTTTTGCCTATTCTAATTAATAAATAGTGAAAATTGCATGTTTGATGCCATGTTTTTGCTTATTCAATAGTCAGTTAGTAGTGAAAATTGCATTGTTTGATGCTATGTTTTTGCTTATTTTAGTTAATAGTGGAAATTTCCAAGCGGGGAGTGTGCTGGACCAATGTAACTCTGGCCAGAGCATATATTAGCTTAAGAACTGTGTTAGAGCATTTAGCATTTAAAGGGTTAATGCTGTCTCCTTAAGAGATGGCTTCTGGGAAA
Source organism: Protobothrops mucrosquamatus (assembly GCF_001527695.2). Taxonomy (NCBI): domain Eukaryota; kingdom Metazoa; phylum Chordata; class Lepidosauria; order Squamata; family Viperidae; genus Protobothrops; species Protobothrops mucrosquamatus. Next base: position 157,730 of record NW_015387736.1, on the reverse strand, counting down.
TGTAGTCTAATCATTAGTCAGTCCTATATCTTATCTAGTCAGTGGGAGGGGCTTCAAAGTTTATCACAGGATGTCCGGGCTACATGCCAGGGTTGTAAAAATCCTTTGTCTAGCAAAGCTTCATGCACGCATCGACAGGCATCTGTAACTATGCCTAGCTGAGATGGGAAATCCAATATTCTTTTACCTGTGAGATGAGTCCAGGTTGCAACCTATAGTCTGGAAAAACTTCGACAATAACTGTAAGTTACTGTCTTGAGGATACCTGGAATAAAAGTAATCTTTGTATGACTTATTCACCAAGTTTATCTGTTTGTTTCAAGTGGAATCCAGTAACCTTCTCTGCATGAGACAGAATACCTACATTCTGGAAGAACTTTGACTATAACTGTAAGTTAATGTCTTGATGATACCTGGAATAAAAGTAATCTTTGTATGACTTATTCACCGAGTTTATCTGTCTGTTTCCAGTGGAATCCAGTAACCTTCTCTGCATGAGACAGAATATAAACTATACTAAAATACAATTAAAAAGCATAAAAGAAACTTACAGCCCTTAAAACAGTATTCATTCTGGGCTTATCTGCTATCCTGTCCAATTTACATTATAAATGAAAGCGAGGTATATATGAGGGTATTCAGTTTAGGATAAGAAGTAGTACAATAAGGACTTAAGCTCTTGATGCTACTAATGCATACTTTATATTGAGTAATATTGGCAAAAAGAAGGAAATTATTTTTCAAGGAAAGAAAATGGGTGCATATGATTTGTATATAATCCATAGTCAAGCTTAAATAAAAAGTCAAAAACTAGAAGATTTACACTTCCTTATTTAGGCTTCAAGTTCAAACACATACTAAAAAAAGGCAATTTTGATTTATAAAATGACTCTCACCAGCACTGATGTTAACTTCATATACAAGTTTCCAAAGATGAATTTAATCATAATGGTACTATTTATATCTCTATAAATTTAGTTCATTGCAATATAAATAGTAGTGCCAATGGCATTAACAGCAGCATTCAGCAGCATCACAGATATTAAAAGTTGCTCTCTGCTGTTGTATTTCTGTGCATATTAATCAATTGGATAATTTGGACTATTCAACTGTACTTAATTGAATAGTCCAAGTTATCTAATTGGTTCCACAATAAAGATGAACGCCCACACTTAAGAAGAAAATCAAGTACATCTATTCAGTATACAATAATTCTTTATAAATAGTTTTGAAAAAGTTATTAATATATTTTGATATATATCATGTAAAACATATCTTAAAGGACTTTATCAAGCTGAAACTTGTCTTAGATATTCTTGGTCATGATATAATGTGACTGAAATCTCCCAGATGTTGCAAGATCTCATTGACTAATTACAATCTACCCTCATTTGTAAGAGTGATAACTGGATGTTGATACCTTCAATTCCCTCAGTGTCTAAGATGCAATGACTGCTTTTTGAAAAGCAGAATGAGAAGAGGTTTTAACACAAAATAAGGAAATCATTCATACACACTTACGGTCTCCATGGCAATGCAGAGGGCCCACAGTTAACTTGGCATCAGAACCTGGCCGACCAATATCTCCAACCACCACTTGACTGATAGGTAAATGGTCTTTGTAAGATAAAAAACCAGCATCTTTTCTCCTATGTAATGAAAAGAAAGAAAAATCAAACATATTTAATAAGAGAGGTGTTGTTTACTGAAAGGCTGGGTCAACCTTGAGCCAGTCAAGATCGAACTTCTGGCAGTGAGCAGAATCAGTCTGCAATACTGCATTCTAACTACTGTGCCTCTAAAATATTATTTTATTGCTGCCTTTAGTTGTCTAGATCCAGCCTCAAGCATAAGCTTCCATTTTTTCAGCCTACTCCTGAAGATTCAACCAGGCTCAATGATTTTGTTTTTTAGGAACTGACAATCTTTCCTTTAGATCAGTATTTTCACCTTTAAGAGGTATGGACTTCAGCTCCCAGAATGGTTAAAATCTACACCTCTTAAGTTGGTAAAAATTATTTATTTATAATATTTATTGGTCTCCCATCTTACCATAAGATAACTGTGGGTGGCTTACAGACATAAAAATACATCTACATTAAAACAAGAGTACATTAAAACCAATATTAAAATTAAGGGCACGTGGAGAGGGAGAGAGTCAAATGGAGGGAGGCGGGATCTGTTGTTGCTTGATCAACCACCTCCACTGTACTGTTTCCCCATTGGGGCCCAGGCCAACTGGCAGAGACAGGTCTTTAGACCCTTATGAAAGAATAGAAGAATTGAGGCCAACCTCACATTGGGGAGAAAAATGTTCCAGAGGGCAGGAGCAACAGTGAGAACACCCTCCCCTGGACACTACCAGCCAAAATAATTGGGAAAATTCAACATGATTAAAGGAGTCAGCACTTCCTAGTGCAACACTAATTCCTGCAACCTGGTGTGCTTCGAGATAACCAGGCTAGCAGACTTCTCAGCATCATTTGGACCAGCTATCATTGAACTGGACACAAATAAGGGTTCAACTTGACACTATTATACCACCATCCCAGAAACATTTTTGAGTTTTGAGAAACCACCATTTTTGAGTTTTGAGAAACCACAATTGAAATTCCCTCAGTTTCAAAGAATCTTTTTATTGATCTGGCCCAAAAGAATTGCTTCATCTCTAAATGTGACTAATTGCTATATGGTATGGGTACTAACATGGGTGAACAATGGCCTTGGGAAGCACATGAAATAAATTTTACTGCCCTGATTAGTCAAAATCCCACTTGAAAAGCCACAAATAGACCCAATATGTGGACTCTGATCACATCCATAGTGGGAAACCTCTGTTTTAAAAAGAAAAGGTTCTGGTAAAGATCTTGGGGAGACTTAGGTGTGAACATCTCTTGTAGGTGAGCACCTCAGCATCCTTTTGGTGGATTACCACTGACTTGGCCCAACCCCAAAATCCCCTGGCAAACATTCCCCAACTATCTACCTTATGGACCAATCTAACAGATGCCACTCTCAACTGGGCTGCCCCAGACGGACCTACTACGTGGCAAGAAGATGGAATGTATAAGTTATAGGACTCTTGTTTGTATGTTTAATAGAATTGTTAGACTACAAGCTGTATTAGAAATAATTACAAATCAAGGGCTTTTAGAATAGCACAATGCTGTTTTGCTTCTCTATACTACGCTTGCACAGGAACCTCCATTAGCCCGAGGCGAGAAGCATACATACAGAAAGATAAAGAAAATTAATTGGTTCAAATAATACTACAAAAGAAAGTTTTGTGAAACAAGGGGGGTATGGCTTTCCTTTTACATGCTGCTGCCTGTGTGTGGAGGAAATACACCCAGTTTCTTTGGAAACCTGGAACAGCTGCCATGGACACAAGCAGGTTTGGACAGATCTTTGGTGATTGTGGTGAAGGGAAATTTTTTTGGTTATGTTAGCATTTAGAGGTCTTTTGGTTTTGCCATCTTTGATTCTTATTATCTAAAGAACAGTTACTTCTACCATCTTGGGGATGACAGTCATAGCATCCTCTGTAAGAAATGATAAACCCCATAAGCCAGTCAATGTCCTGATTATCACCACAATAACAAAGGAATATATGTCATTGGTCAGCAAGTAACAGAAAGCATTCTGTTACAAAATTAAAAGGGAGGAAAATGAAGGGTTCGGGAACAAAGGGAAATTGTTTAGTCTAACTGTTGCTTTCTTGCTTTTTGTAATCAGCTTTTGCACCAGGGAAATCTCATGCAAGTGTGGGAAACATGTACATGGATGGGGTGTACTAAAGGAGGGAATAAGGGAGTGTACAGGAATGACTGACGTCTTCCTTTTGGTGTAATAGCTCATCTGATTTTCATTGGCTAACAGAGTTTATAAAGCAATTCTACTAACTTTCTAAGGTGTGGCACTTCTGGATGTAACTCTGCCAGCGTTCCAGATTGTTTGCCACCCAGCTGCTTCATTTGATCAAATAAAGTGCTGCTTGATCAAGAAGTCTCTGCTTGGGTTATCTGATTAGATAGATATGATATCTCAAATTCAAGTAAGGACTGGGACCTTACAGTACAAATTCATATAGGAATTTCTATATGAATCTTTCCCTTCTATTACTTATATACAGTATGAGTATATTCTCCAGGACTCTAAACATAATTTTCAAATATAAATATAAAATTATTTATATTTAGTATTTTTCTAAATATCTTTGAACCCAGAGATGACTTTCGAGAAGATATGTGAAGAGTGTTAGTAAAACCTGAGTTCAGCCTGGGAAAACAATTCAGTATGACAAAATTACTCAAAATTACTTCATCTTGTTTCTCTTTTGTATAAGATGGAGGAAAGGGAAACTTTGGCAGACTTTTAAAATTCTCTTAATTACAGTTTATATCAATTGAAGCAGAATTCTAGCATTTCTTGTGGCATCTTATTTATTGAATTGCCTATAGTAGTTTGAAAGGCCGACAGTGGCTGTGATTAATCACAAAGCATTCATAAATTAGAAAGCAAAGGAAGCACTGGACTCAGTAGGATTTGGAGTCATCTTCTCATTTACTTGAGGCTGGTATTGGCTTGTCTTCATTTTTAAAATTAAATTAAAATAAATTAAAAACAGATGAAATAGATAAAGCAGCTTGTTTGGTACAGGAATGACTTGGAGGCCCTGGATCAAAGGTATCTGTTACAAATCAAGACAATGAAAGAATAGGGAAATATACATCATGATTTCTCAAGACAAAGCCTGGTTTTCATATGGTGTTTGTGTTCGGACATGATGATTCATATTTTATTAATTGTGCTCTTTGTGGAGACCCAAATTCAGATTCAAGACTATTTGATTGTTTATAGTAAAATACAAATGTCCTACAAAACCTGAGGGTGGTATGAAGATTTGGGGAGGTACTGAGGTGAAGACGTTTGACAGGTATCCCAAAAGAAAAAACTGGGATAAGTGAATTTTAAGGGTTAGGGATTATAGCATGTGTAATGAGAAAGTTTTAAGATGGGACTTGTAATATGAATTCCTTATAATATGAATTTGTTCCTTGTAGTATGAATTAGCTAACAAATTATTCTGGTAAATAATCTGACTTTTAGTATCTTTAGTTTGCTATCTGAAATTATTTTGTGATTGACTTTATGAGTTTGTATGCCTCTAATGGCAGGCCTTTTTTTTGAGAGAGAATACTTCTTCAAATTCTAATGTATTCATGGATCCAAAATTTTGATTTGAGTTTCATGTTGCCTGAAATCCTTTCAGGAATGTGATACTGATTTTAATGATTTATTATTGATTTGTCATTGATTGATTATGGATCAGTACTGTTATGTCCTGGGCCTGCTAAGTCATTCAGCAGGTGCAGGAGGCTGCAGAGAGGCCTGGGCAGACCACGTGAATGCCCGGGACCAGACAGGCTGTCTCCCACCTTGTGCGCATGCGCAAGGCAGGAGAAATGCCTTGCATTGATTGGCTGATACTGTCCCTGCAAAGGGGTATAAGAGCAATCCGTGCATTTTGTTGTTGGTTCTGTTGTGAATGGAATAAAGACAAGACTGTTTGTTACTCCTGCTCGTCTCAATGCCTTTTACTTGGAAACAGAACATTGGTGACGAAGGTGGGATCTGCTGCAAGGGAAACAACAAAAGAAGATACGCTGACTCACCAAGAAAGACCTGAAGTGTTGGGAAGTTCGGCATCCGGAGAGTGCAACTCTGCCTGCCAGTACGAGAATGCTGGAGGAGAGCTTGGCAAAAGGACCCTTTCTCAACCTTGCAGCACGAGGAGTTGACGAGGCTACCGGGCAGTAACAATGTCCAAACTAGGCCGTCTCTCTGAATTTGACACAGCTCATCCGGCACGCTGGAGTTCTTATGTGGCCCGGGTAGAGAACTACTTTCGGGTAAACCAAATCCGAGAAGACGGTCTTAAAGCTGCTATGCTAATGTGTGTCGGTGGGCAAGAGACTTTTGATATTGCAGAGAATCTGGTCGCCCCAGCACCACTTGAATCAATTGCTTATGCTGAGCTGAAAAGAATGCTTAGAGAACATTTTGAACTGAAGCTTTCAGTGATTGCATGGCGACACACATTCGAGCAGAGGGACCAGAGGCCTGGTGAGTCTGCTGCGGATTTTATTGCTGCGTTACGACAAGCAACTAGGCCATGCGAATTCAAGGACCTGGAAGAGAGACTTCGGGATCATTTAGTTTGTGGACTGAGAAGTCGTGAGTTCCAGCAGAAGATCTTCGCAAAGGAAGACGTCTCGTTCCAAGACGCGTTGAGAGAAATTTCAGCAGAAAAAGCGGCAGGCAGAGCTGTGAAGGCCTTGCAGCTTGCCAAGAACCCTCCAACTTCGATTTCTGTCCATCAAGAGGTCGCTCGAGAAGAATCCGAACAGGATCCAGAGATGATGGTGGACTGACTACAACAGCCAGCGGAGAGAAGGCCTCAAGAGCGCAGAGACAAGGCAACCTCATTCCCTTGATGTTTCAGATGTGGAGGACGCCACAAGTGCTCCAATTGCCAGTTCCGCTCCGCCATTTGCCGGGCATGTGGTAGGCAAGACCACATTGCCTCTGTCTGTTTGGGTCGCCAGAAGGACCGGTCTTTGGAAGAATTGCTTCAGAAAGGTACCAGGGTCCCCAGCCAGAACAGGGTGCGTTTTTGCGAGTCCTGTAGAAGCATTTTTAAAAGGCCTTGCAGAAATTTGCAAGGAGTTTGATGATGTGTTCAGTTCAGAGCTTGGCTCGTACAAGGGGCATCCCATTGCTTTACATTTAGACCCAGCCATCACACCCATTAGGATTAAGCCCAGACGGGTGCCCTTCGCGTTGAAGAATAAGATTAATGCAAAGCTGGACAAGCTACTCCAGCAGGGCATTTTAGAGCCTGTGGACAGCAGTCCATGGGAAACCCCCATAGTCACGCCACTGAAGGCCAATGGAAAAGTCTGAATTTGTGTGGACTATAAGTGTACACTTAACAAAGCATTGCAGCAGCACTCGTACCCAGTGCCAGTGGTGAGCCACATTCTGGCCTCCCTCAAAGGGGGCTGCGTTTTTGCCAAACTTGACTTGGCTCAGGCCTATCAACAATTACCAGTTGATGAGGCAACAGCAGAGGCCCAAACAATTGTAACGCACCGGGGAGCATTTAAAGTTTAAAGCCTGCAGTTTGAGGTTAATGTAGCCCCTGGCATCTTCCAGAGTGTGATGGAGCAAATGCTCCGCAATATTCCAGGTGTTTGCCCGTACTTTGATGATGTCCTCATCACTGGGGAATCATCTGAAAATCTGGCTGAAAGGCTTAGAGCTGTCTTGCTGCGTTTCCGCCAAGCAAGGCTGAAGCTAAAGCAAGACAAATGTAAAATTGGAGTCACTTCCACAGAGTTTCTGGGGTTCTGTATTGATGCTGAAGGCATCCATCCTGCTGAATCTAAGCTTAAAGCAATTCAGCAGGCCCTAAGTCCCAAGTCCAAAAGCGAACTTCAGGCTTTTCTGGGACTGTTAAACTTTTACCATTCATTCCTCCCTCACAAGGCTGCAGTGGCTGAGCCGTTACACCAGCTCTTGGATAAACAGGCTCCATGGCTATGGACAAAAGTCCACGAAAAGAGTTTTGCAGAGGTCAAGGCCTTGCTATTCTCAAATGCGGTTCTAGCGCATTTCAATGAGCATTTGCCTGTATGCATAGCCTTTGATGCATCCCCTTATGGGATTGGGGCTGTGTTGAGTCACTTGAAGGCTGATGGGACACAAGTCCCTGTAGCCTACTATTCTAGGACCCTATCATCTGCTGAACGTAATTACGCAGATAGATAGGGAAGCCTTGGCCATAGTGGCTGGAATAAAAAAGTTCCATGACTTTTTATAAGGCCGCCATTTCACGGTCTTTACAGATCATAAGCCACTGCTGGGGTTGTTTACAATCAACAAGCAAACCCCACACATCATCTCTCCTAGAATGCTGAGATGGTCAATTTTCCTGTCTGCATTACACCCTGGTTCACAAACCGGGCAAAGAAATGGGCCATGCAGATGGCCTCAGCAGATTACCTCTACAGCTAGTAGAGTCAGATCCTGCTCCAGATCACCACATACTTTCCATTCAGGAATTACCTGAGTCTCCCCTCAATGCTAGGGACATGGCTGCTGAAACAGCCACTGATCACACGCTTACACGTGTGCTGACATGGCTGCTGTCAGGATGGCCTGACACATGTCCTGGCACAGAGTTCCAGAGTTTCTGGAAGAGGAAGTCCGAGCTATCCACCTTCAAGGGGTGTGTCATATGGGGTAGCAGGGTAATTATCCCAGCCTCATTGAGGACTAGAGTCTTGCTTTCTCTGCATGAGAGACATCCGGGAATAGTCCGGATGAAGGCGCTTGCACGCAGCCATCCTTGGTGGCCTGGGCTCGATAAAGAGATCGAGGCCCAGGTCCATGGGTGCACTGTTTGCCAACAGTCCAGGTCTGAAATGCCTCAGGCCCCTGTACATAGGCGGGAGGAGACACATGCCCCTTGGTCGAGGGTTCATATTGACTACACTGGGCCCTTTCAGGGGCAATTCTTCCTTCTCCTCGTGGACAGCCATTCCAAATGGCTAGAGGTCGTTCCAGTCTCCTCCACTACTACGGCTAGGACCATCCAGGTGTTGAGAGGGATCTTTGCCTCTCATGGGCTTCCAGATGTCCTTGTCTCCGACAATGGACCCCAATTCACTTCTTTTGAGTTTCAGGCTTTTCTACAGGCCAACATGATCTATCATGCCATGTCTGCACCGTTTCATCCAGCTTCCAATGGCCAGGCTGAGCGGATGGTGTGCACAACCAAAGATGCTTTAAAGAGAATCATTTATGGAAGCTGGCATCACAGGTTGGCTGACTTTCTTCTCTCACACTGCACCATACCTTGCACAGCCACTGGGAAGAGCCCAGCTGAACTCTGCTGGGGTCGCAGGCTCATTACTAAACTGGACAGGTTGCACCCAGACCGGGTGGCATCACAGGTGTCACAGCCACAGGCACCTAGGAGACTACAGGTGGGCGATCCGGTCTGGGCAAGGAACTATGGACCTGGACATCTCTGGGTGACAGCAGTGGTATGCAAGGTCTCTGGGCCGCTCTCATACGAAGTGGCCTTGGATGATGGTTGGGTGATCCAGCGACACATCAATCAACTGCGCTGGAGGCTTCCCAGCAACACTTCCGCTCCTGGCTCTGCTCTCGGGGGGGAAGAGGACCACAATTACGATTGTGGACCACAGTCTCTCCGCGAAAGTGGAACTTCCAAGGCACCAATAGGGGATCTTGCCATGGAGGCGGCTCCTGACTCTGGCACTCCTGACTCTGGCACTGACACCGGGTCAATGGGACATTGCCAGCAACCGGCTTTTCAGGCCAATCCATCTGCTGGTCTTGGGCTCACGGGACAGTGCTCCCAAGAGGGGTCCATTGTGGACTTGGGGAATTCCACCCCACCAATGGACTTGGGGAATTCCACCCCACCAAGTAACTCTGGTCTGGGTTTAGAGGATCCAACCAGTCAGCAGCATGGAAGGTCGCCTGAGTCTAGGGGGCATCAAAGTCCTGGCCTGACGAGCCTGGCAGGTGAGTTTGCAGGCCAAGCAATCACAACTGCTCCAAGAAGGTCAGAGCGAGCCAGAACCAAGCACTTACAGGAGTATGTAAGATTCCTGTCAGTAGGTGGGCAGGTGTAGGGATACTTAGAAATCAGAACATGCTCAAAAGACAAATGTCTGATTTATAGTAATGCAAAATAGTAAGTTTTACTGTGTTCTGAATAAGGGAGTGACAATGTATTAGATTTGTGGTATTGTAAAATATTAAGTACTATGTTTTGATCCAAGAGGGGAGGGGCGTTATGTCCTGGGCCTGCTGAGTCATTCAGCAGGTGCAGGAGGCTGCAGAGAAGCCCGGGCAGACCACATGAATGCCCAGGACCAGACAGGCTGTCTCCCGCCTTGTGCGCATGCTGATGGCTGATACTGTCCCTGCAAAGAGCAATCCGCGCCATTTTGTTGTTGGTTCTGTTGCGAATGGAATAAAGACAAGACTGTTTGTTACTCCTACTTGTCTCAATGCCTTTTACTTGGAAACAGAACAAATACAGTTTTTTTGATCTCTCTAAAATGTTTTACAAAATTAGCCCATTTTCTTATTATTTCCTAGAGTAGGGCTTTTCAACCTTTTCACCCATTGTACCACTTTTAGGATATGGCAACATCCGAGTACCACCAGTTGCCTAGCAAGGTGTCAAAAACTTGATGACCAACAAAAAAAGGAAAAAAGTGATAAAGTACAGGTAGTCCTTGACTTACAATAGTTCGCTTAGTGACTGTTCGAAGTTACAATGCCACTGAAAAAAGTGCCCCCCCAAGCCACAGCCGAGCAAGACACCTGCCTGCCTGCATGGCCGTGTTCTTCCTTCTGTCCAAGGTTTTCATTGTTGTGAGCATTTCTGTTGAGGATTGGCAGTGGGGGTAGGGTGGGGGGTGTTTGTTTTTTTATTCCCCCCGTCTACTGGGTGGGTGCAGAAGGTTTTGGTCACTTCACATGACCCTGGGACACTGTGACCATCATAAATATGAATCAGTTGCCAAGCATCTGAATGTAAATAACAAGAACCTGGAGATGCTGCCACATTCCAGCTGATCGGCGCTTCTTCTGGGCTCAGCAGAAGCGCCAGGATCAGTGCTGTTTTCCAGCTGATTGGTACTTCTTCAGGGCTTAGCAGAAGCACCAGGATCAGCACTGAGCTCCATCTGGAGCCTGGCACTGATCCTGGCGCTTCCGCTGAGCCCAGACACCCCTGCAGCTCCAGCCATCTCTCGCTCAGGTTTGTACAGTGCTGCCACCGGTTCAGCTCATTCCCCTCCCCCGCTACCACTTTTCTAGGATGATCGCATACCACCTGCTAGGTGCCAATGTACCACAGGTGGTACCCGTACTACTGGTTGAAAAGCCCTGTCCTAGAGCAAACATGAAGTTCTGAACTTAGTCATTTTCTGAGGGTCTGCAAATAATAAAAAGGGAAGATGAAAACCAGATGGACAAAGAAAATTTTGGAACTGCTTGGTAATCATGGCAAAATTAATTTCTTTACCACATTACACCTTTATGGTATTGACTAATAGTTTTTTTCTCGAAATCAGCCTACTTGGCTAGATTTCTGGAACTTATTTGAATCAACATGCTATACATTTTTCTGTTAATAATATTCTCATCTATGGCTTAGATACCACAGTTCTGAGAGAGAACCAGAGAAGGATTTAAACTAGGCACTATTTGATCCACTTGTTTTTGGATAATTTCAACATAGCAGAGTGAAGACAGATGGATAGGCTGCTTACAGAATTACTGTACTGTACCTAAGCTTTTCATCCTTGTTTCTTCTGTCTAGTAAAGCTGGCCATTCATGATAAAGATAGATTTGATAGTTCTGAAGGAGACAATAGGGAAGCTATGATTTGAGATGCTGGATCTTAATTTCTTTAGCTATGAGAAATTACTGCTGAGTTCATAGTTTCTAAGCAGGATTTCAGATGAGGATATAACAACTCTCATTATCATGAATATTTTATATGACAGCAATAATTTAAAACCATTTTGATATGATTGACTTGGTAAACTTGGTAAATTATTTATGCTCAAAAAAGATGGGTGTAAGTAGCCTTATTTATTTTTCTTGGTCTCCAAACAGCTTTTGATACCATTACCTTCTGGACCATTGCACAGAGTTTGATATAATTTTATCCAGACTTAACTCTTCTGAAAAGATTGATCAGAAAGTGTTACTGCCAGATTTTTATTGTATCCCTTGGCCACTGTTTTGTAGCCTGGACATTTATTTAGTGATATTTGATGTTGTTTTGGGGATCCTTATTGTACTGCAATTATCATTTGCATGTGTGTTGTATTGTATGATAGCTTTTAGGGATTCTGTGCCTTACATGTTAGGTCAAAAGAGATCTAATTGCCATATCTAATTGTTATCTTTGCTGACAATTGTAACTCATAGTAAGAAGGTACTTAGCATTCCAAAATTTATTGCCAAGTACTTTTTCATCAGAAAAAATATCAAACTAGAACAGGAATAGTCAAAGAATTACAAAGTCTATTTTTTCACATTAGCTTATTTATAGGAGCCATCTTGCTTTCTAAAATAACAAAAGACATTGAATATTTTTAATTGGAAAAAGCTCTATTGATAAAGCAATGGTACTTTCAGTTTAGTCATCAGAGCTCATTAGAATGCTTTGTGCTTAAAGCATTAATATTTCACAAATAAAACTGAATTAATTACAGAACCCATCCAGAATTCTGACTCCATTGTTTAGAAATAATCACAATTGAAGTATTTAGTATTTAGATAATAATACCATTATCTAAATACCTTAAAAGGTTCTTAAAGGAAAATAATATTTCTCATCTTCTCCCTCCAAAAAATTGTCTCTAACAGAAAAATATTTACATTTGCAAATATAGATTCTAAAATAAAAGAAAATGTAAATATGTAATTCTGTAATTGTAATAAACAGGGTGATAGAGTATCTTTGAATACTTTTATTATTTTTATTTCCCCTGAAGTTTAGAAATTTACAGAATTGTAAAATCATGCTAAAGACATAGTTATCATAAAGCATGCCCTACCCAACCAAGGTAGCCAGAGGAGAAAGAGCAGTTATTTATTTTAGGTACTATTCTGTCACCATCTTGTTTCTTCCCCTGTGCCAGCTGTATAAGGGTAATGTCAAAAAACAAACAAACCCCAAATAAACTTTATCTCTTTTTTACTAATGGAGAAAAATAAGGATATCTTAAACCCCATTTCTGGAAATCAATTTTAAGGAACTCTGAAGAAAAATGTCCAGATTGCAATTTTATAGACAAAAATTACTAGAACCCAGTAAAATCATAGATGAGTGTAGAACTTAAAGAACAAGATTAGGCATCAAAACAAGAAGCTTAATAACAGAAGAGAAGATAGATCCATATTAAAAGTGACTAGATCTCAGAAAAAACTAGTTAGAAGGAAGCTGGATAGATTTTGTCTACAAGTCAACTGTGAATGAATTCTGATCTAATGGGATTCAATAACATCTTGCATTGTCAGAGGTGATTGTTACAATTTTCCAAAAACAAGCATTGATATAGTATAATAATGTGTTAATGTCTATGCAAACAGTATAAATAAAGCCCTGAGGAACTAACCCCCCCTATTTTGTATTACTGTTATTTTCACATCTCAAGTGTTTTCATGTTGAAAATACATGAAGAAATCATTTAGTTTTATTTTTGATATAATTTTAAATTGTACATAAACAGTTCATTTTGAAATGAAAGTGTATTGTTAACCTTAAACCTATTTAAAACTGAGTTGTGATAGTAATTATGCCCTCTAGTTTAAAAAGAATTTGAACAGTTATCAGAACATAATATTCTGTTTTGATGCAACTTGTATTTTTCTATTGTCTTCGTTGTAAATAAAAATAACTATTCATCAGGGGTCTTGATCTTGGCCATCAGCACTGAACATTTCGACAATAGATTAGGTACAAAAGTAGTTTGACCAGTTTTCTCTTATGTGGTAAACTGTAATTTCTTTCATTCAGAATACAGTGAGTATTTCTAAATTTTCATTTAAAAATCATAAATGTGTTATTTCAGCCTATGACTTCTTTTGCACTCAGTTATTTTTTGAGAAGGATTAAAATATAAATTGCTACTTCATTTTTTCCCCAAGTTTTTTATTAATTTTCCAAAATTACATTTACATATTTGAAAAGTAGCGTGGCAATTGAGTAAAGTAATTCCAATACAGTTGAATATCATCAGTACAAATCTCAAAGTATTACAACAACTAATTCCCTCTCTTTCCCCCATAAAATCTACTGTCATATTCAGATCAATACAGTTCTTATTCTATCAATCAAACAAAAAATACCTTTCTAGTATTTATCAATAATCTTCAGTCTATACATATCTTAATTAATTTGACATTCCATCTTTTTTAGACAATAACCTAATACGTTTTTCTTAACTTTAATTTCCCATTGATATTTAAATTTAATGTTTAATCTTTATCATTTCCAGATTTTAAATGATCCCAAATTCTCAGTCTCCTATCTCATATTTAGGGCTAATAATTTTTTTCTTTTCTTCCTTCTACTTCCTTCCTTTCCAGAAAAAGAGAAAATAAAAATTAAAAAAATAAATAAACCATCAGCATTTATACCACAAACCAATATACGAATTTAATTATTAGTATTTATACTTCTAAGTTTTACTTAACCTGTGTCTCAACTCATAACAATATCTTAAATTCAAATCTTAGTTATCTGTAAACATTCAAACTTTTAGCAAATCAATGACTTGGTGGTTAATTTTCCCTTAATATTTTAATTTAACATTTAATATTTATTTATTCTTTTCAAATTTTAATTAAGCACAATTTCTTTATCACAATTCCTCATACAATCTAATATTTAAAATACAGACCTTATATATAAATTCTACCATATACCTTAAAAAACTAATAAAACAATATAATATTCTTATTTCAATATTTATATTTCTAGATTTTATAAAACCATTTTTTTTATCTCAAATCATTACAATATCTTATATTCAGAATACATATTCTATCCATTTAGATATATTTTATTTTGGATCTCATGTATAAATCAAAAACCCAATCCCTTTCAGTCTTATTCTAGCTTTTTTCCTCTGCCAAATCATCTTTCGTATCTTCGCTTTTAAATCATCAAAAAAATCTCCTTGTATTGTTGGGGCTATTGTTTGATATTGATAAGGGCATTCAGTTGCTGTTTTCTTAAGAGGACTAGCTGATTTAGCAGGTCGTCTCTTTATTTTTCCAATTTGATGCAGTTGTCCCGAAGTATTTATCTTCTCTTTCATCTGTTTTTCTTTATCATCAAATTCCTTCTGGTTTATAAGAAAAGTCCTTTTCTTGTTCTCTATTATCAGTTTCTTTTTTGTGTTTTCCACTGTCCGTATTTGTTGAGTATCTAAGACTTCTGTCATAGCATTTGGTTGTTGTTTCACTTTCTCTATAGAATTCTGTATAGATGATTCTTTGGTTGAAGTCATAGTTTGAGTTTGCATATCCAGACTTATACGAAGAGTTTGGATAATTGCTTTTAACATATAAAAAATTTGTTCCTGTACTTCCTCTGTAGAAAAATTCCATTCCTGTTCTTCTTCCATTGTAGTGTATTAAACAAAAAAAAAAAACTTACAATCAGAAAGTCCACCACGTAAGGAGCTGAGCTGAGTTTCTTGCAGATGGTGCTTCAAGGTTGCTTTATATCTTATCTATTTTTAAGGCTGTCAACAAGTCTCTCTTAAAGAATAGCAGGTTACAGTCTCAAATTTAGCCAGCAAATGTCATCTCAGAGTTAGTTAGATCTTTTCAGTTTTCTTTTCCCCCTCTATTTTAAGGGGGAGAAAAAGAACCCAAATCTTCAATAATAGTTAGAGTAAAAATCAGAGAAGAAAAAGAAAAATAGAGAGTAGAAAGTTACAAGTCTTATAATCCACCAGTTTTAGAAAATAGAATTCCAATTAGGATCCCAGTATTTTTTTCAACATTTTAAACTCCTGAGTGGTTGATAGCTGCTGTTTCTGGAGGGAGGGCTAAAATCCCCCTTCCCTCACCACAGGGGGAAAAGTACTTTAGCAGCTTATGCAGGTAATTAAGTAATTAGGATGTAAGAGAGGCAGGTCTCACCCAATCCTTTCCATGCTGCTTTGAAGTTGCCAAATGTTAATGTGACTTCGGCTGTTAGCAGCCTAGGGACGAGCCATGTTTCTATGGCAGGTCCTTTCGTCCACCGGTTTGGAGGGATTGCCAGATCTAACAGGAGAGTTGCTGCTCTCCTGCGATCCAGCGAAAGCCCCTCCTTGCTGGTCACCTCTTCGGGGTGCTTTTTGGTCCTTTTCAGGGCCCCCCAGTGATGTGAAACTGAACAGGGAAGAGAGAGCAAATTTCCCAGCCGTCCATGGCGGCTGCGTGATGAAACTGGAAACCATAAATTGCTACTTCATAGTTCGCCTTGAGAGTAAACAGGAACTCTTTCTTACCATAGCTAAGAAAGGTAATGTCTTTAGCAGGAATAATCCTGAATAGAAAGAATGGTATTTTGGGCAGAACTCAGAGGCTAAAATAAATTTCATCATTTGTGATATCTAGAGAAACAGAGGGTTTATGGTTTTGAGGTGTTATTGGCCAGAGACTGCTGCCAGCAGAAGTTAAAAGATTTGAAACAAATTTGCTGAGTAGCTGAGTTGCAGTGAAGAAGAAAAGAACCTTGAAAGAAAAGGAGAGGAGAAGAAGAGCAGAGGCAGAAGAGAAAAAAGTAAGACTGAATTTGACAGGCTGTCTTGAATATGAAGAACTTGGAAACGCCAATGTTTAAAACAATAGTTAGTAACACAAAATGTTTCTATTCTGTACATGTTAATTGAAGATTGAAGATCCTAATAATTGAAGATCCTAATAATTAGAAGACAAACTGAATAAATATGATTCCCATAATCGGAAACCAGTCCACATTTTTATATAACTTTCTTACATTCACTTTAAAGAATAATAATATATTAATTTTAAATTTAATTCTATCTAGGATACTTTAATTTATAGTACAAATTCATACACAGAATGGCTTTCCCAGCTAATAAAGTTTTTCCTATGAGTAAATTATTTCCTCAATGAAGCAATGCCTTTTAGAAAAATCTCTCTGGATTTAATATATTTAAGTAAGGCTCTATTGATGAAACATTTTCATATCATTGAACATAACAATTTAAAATAATTATTGGGAATAAAATCACTTCCAATGCCAAAATTTATCTAGCTGGCTTATAATTTTCATGGATTTGTCTTCTTCTTTTTAATCAGAATTAAATGCATTTTTCTCTATATATTCTAACTTCAAAAGGCAATTATGAATTATCATTGCCTGAATATATTGATGTTGTATAAATGATTTTTTCAGATAATCATCCAAAGTAGATTCTTTGTAGCATCACAACTTTAAACTTTAAACTGTATTAATGCAATTAACATTTAATGATAATCTCTGTAATATTTATGTCATTGTCAACTATAATTTGCCTGTGCATATGTAAAACTACACATTTTTTCACCTAGATGATCCATTTTGTTCTTCTATATTAATTGCAACTTATTATCTTTGTGGGCCTATTCATACAGAAATGGTAGGGCTGTGGAAAGCAATTGAAATAAATAATTTGTAATATACAATCATCTGTCAGGAACAATTAGTATTATTATTTTAAATGCTTTGAGTATGATGAGTTATAGAACCAGTGCAACTGAAACAATTCCTAGGGTCACTCAGATAAGTGTAATTAATATTGAAAGCCTACTATCCAACCTAAATAAAATTAACCAACCAGACTTTTTAAATATAATTTTGTAGATGTAGCAAATATTAGAAGCAACAATACTCATTTGCTTCTGCTTGTACAAACACTATGTATCTAAGAGCATGAAAGAAACAACAAAAATGGATTCTTTTCAACATAATCTATGAATACATAAGAGCAGAAATATATGCATTTAGTGCATTGGATATTAGAACACTTTAAAGAGTGTGAAATAAAATGCTCCATTTTCTCCCTTCAGAAAATGCAAAAAGGGAAATCCAATCTTGAATTTGAGCTCAGAATTATTAGAAAATATTTAATGTTTGTGCCTGTGACCCCCTCAAATTAATATTTATATGTATTCCCCTCCAGTAAACTCCCTCAGTTTGTAATGTTGAAAGATAGTCATAGAAGTGTTGAGCAAACAACACATGAAGTGTATGCCAGTAAAAATTATCACAGGAATAGCAGAAATGTATAGCAGTGATATAGGAAGATTCTGGAGGCAGATGACTAATTTAGTACCACTGGCAAAGGCATCATTTCATACTGTGTTAAGATAAATCTGAGATAATTCACATTTGTATTTTATCAACAAAACTACATGGGTAAATAATACTTAATGGTATAGTTTCAAAGGCTGGGTCCTCAGATTGGATGGTGTTCAACATGCTACTGGGGAAGAGCAAAGGATATTTTGGATTACTAATTGTGTTTATGACATGAATTGTGTTTATGACATAAAGCCTTTGAGAGAGCTAGCTGCTGATACTGCTATGCAGGAAAAGAAAACCTGAAGCTGAAAAGACAAAATTACAATGTGAACTTGGAACATAAGAAACCTAATGTGGTACAACTCAATATAGAGAAGATGAAGTGACTTGACTACATACTGAATTTTACACATCAATAGATTGAAAGGCACTGCAGCTAGACACTTTCAAGCTGAAGATAAAAAGGTCTGTCATTCAGGCATTGCTTTTCAGGGTAAGGAAGGATGTAGTAAAGACAGCACTTGGGTAAATTGAGATCAGTGACTGAATGTACTAATTAGACTTCGTGGACAACTATTTGATGATTTTCCAGATTAAGCAAACATTGATACAGAAAAAGAGATTGGTGAGTTTTGTTATCAAGTTTTAACTCTGCAAAACATGCAAGGAAGGTGTCCTACTTGTAATTGGAGAATAGAAAGGAATTGGAAATAGTAAGGAGGAAAATGTAGCTGAATTTTTATGACATAGGACAGTAGTGGTGAACCTATGGCATGGGTGCCAGAGGTGGCACTCGGAGCCCTCTCTGTGGGCACATGTGCCATTGCCCCAGCCTTGCCTCCCCTCATGACCCCTTCCTCACCAGCAGCCCTCCTGGAGAAGAGTCACCCCCGAGCGTGGCCCACACAGAGCAGTGCAGCCAAGGACATGGCAGCCAGGCAGCGTAGACAAGACTCTGCCCTCATGCCCCATTGCGCACAGTTGATGCTGCGGGACGTGGGCAGAGGGCATGGCTGCCATGGTGCTGCTGGGCGATCTGCAGTGGGCCCTGAAGGCGATGAGTGGCCCTGCGGGTAGGCGGGGTGGGGTGGAGCGGGGGAGAGGCAGGGGGTAGAGCTGGGGTGGACCAGTTTTTGGGCACTCGGTCTCTAAAAGGTTCGCCATCACTGACATAGGAAGTAGAAATGAAACAGGGGACAACTTCTCAATTTCTACCAATCAATGATTTCTTCATTGCCAATGAAATCTTGAAACAACCAAAATGATACCTAAATGTACAGACATTAGCAGATAGAATACACCAAAATACACCTATTTACCTGAAGAAAAAAACCCACTGACCATAGTAAGATTGATCATAATTAATTACTATCATGAAATGTGCAATTAAATAAAAATGAAAAAATGCTATTTTTTAAATGATGTATGCAGAGAATACTTCCATGGGATAGCCTGAACATTTAATATTCTGAGATATTTTAGCTTTAGTAGCTAAAACTAAATTATCCTGAACTGAATCTGGATTTGCATAACTGCTACCACAACTTAAATTCTCATTAATTCATCAGGTTCATGCATGAATTCTTGTTCAGTATCTGCCCTCTATTCAAGTCCGCTATGACTTGAATATTAATGTGAGAACAATTAATTAATCGTCTTTAGTGTTTCGGGCATTATTTGAAATCTGTATGGGGAAGTTTGATCAGAAATGGTTTAGCCAACTTATCATGTAATATTACAGAAGGACTCTATTCACCTGAACATCTTCCTTAATGTGTGTTCAGGTATGAGTAGAATCCCTCTTCATTTGGCATTACATTTTAATCCAGAAAAATAAAGAAGACTTCTGTGCATCTGTTGCAACGTCAAATAAAAGAGAAAAAGGAACGGGATGAGGCAGGACAGAAATAAGTTTAACATGTAACAGTTTGAGGTTAACTTGATTTTCAAGGCTTTTTGTTTTCTCATTTTTCTATGTGTTCCATGCTGCAATTTAATTTCTGTATAATTGACTCACCACAAATGACTTTTTTAAAGCTTATTGTCCAGTCAACATGTAAGCAATATATGCTAAATACTGCAAAACTGAAATTGAATAGAAACTGAGCATCTGTGACTAAAAAGGGATTCCTGAAATTAGGACGGGAAGAATACTTCTTCTCAAATGATACATTTCAAACTAAATATGAAAAACCCTCATCATTTTATGTTCCACTGCTTTATTTCAAAGATTTGTACTGTTTAATGATGCATCAAATTATCTCATAACAAAATTAACTTCTAAAGTTTACGATTCATTGTGTCATACACACATCTTCACAATGTTAGGCAGGCTGGAAAAATATGAATTAGGGAACAAATGAAGTATGGTTTATTCCAAAGCCAGTAAAAATGCCTAAGTAACTGCTGTGAAGTCCATCAAGCATTGAGGATTGCTTTAGTATTATTAATGTTCACATGTATTGAATGGAACAAATAGAGGAAATGTATTACTGTAGACAAAAACTGATGATTTTAAGGCCTAAATCCAACACAAAAGTATAGATTGTAGGAATGCACTAAATTTAACATGTGCCAAGTAATGTATGAAGACACAATATAGACAGGCTTGCACATAATATTTAGCAAAGATTTGTTTTGCCTGCTTTTTGTTTGTTTGAGTATCTGGCTTAGTGTTGGTTTATAAAATCTGGCATATTCCTGATACGTTTTTATGTCTGATGTAACAATCCAGAGATGAAAGAAAACGTTGGCCAGGATGAGAATTATTTCTCAACTAGAACCATGCAAGACTTCATATCTGCCCCTCCAGCTCCACAAAAATATGTATCCTGTAAAAGTGCATATGTACAGTACAAATACATCCAGGCAGAATATTTATTCTAAAGGTAATGGTAAAAGTTTCCCCAGTCCAGTAGTGTCTGACTCTAGGGGGCAGTGCTCATCTCCATTTCTTAGCAGAGGGAGCCAGCGCTGTCCAAAGACATTTTCATGGCCGTATGGGCAGCATGACTATATACTGAGGTGCACGGAATGCTGTTACCTTCACACCAAAGTGGTTAAATACATTCAGGCAGAATATTTATTCTATTCCTCACTAAATACACTCGCCCAAAGCACAAAAAACCTAATCTGACATATATCTCCCTAAATAAAGCAAACAAAGCAGAACAATAATCCCACCATCCATGTAATACATATAAAGAATATAATTTTGTACAACTGCAGCATGTAAAAAAATTCTATGTAAAAACCCCATTTAACAGATAGATAGAAAATGTAATTCTCCTCAGTTTCTATTAATAATATAGTAAAATCAAAACTGAAATTGATCCCAAGGGTCTTCAATGTATAAGACATTTACCTGTGCAATGTGTGAGCTTAGCTTCCATTCTTAGGTCTATGGGGGAAATGTTGAAAACACAATTCCATTGTGCCATACACAACCTTATAGAGATTTAGTCTTTTAAGAAATTAATTTTGAAGCCTGAATTCAACAGCAATAGCAATAGCACTTATACTTATATATTGCCCCATAGTACTTTACAGCATTCTCTAAGAGCTATATACAGGCACAGCAATGACAGCATATTGCCCCACACAATCTGGATCTTCATTTTACCGATCTTGAAAGGATGGAAGGCTAAGTCAAGATCAAACTCCTAGCTGTAAGCAGAGTTAGCCTTCAATGTAACCACTACACCATGATGGCTCATAAATTGAATGAGTCACACATTACATTAATACTTTCTCTTCATAATTATATAGTTATGGAAATAGAATGAACTCTTATGCTCTTGTAAAATACATTCTGCAATTATGTCTTCAAAGTATAGTACACAGTAGTTTTTTATGTTAAATATATATAATCGACTTCTTTTTAAGAATTATTATCTGCCTCAAGCAGATGAATAGATTAGAAATATTTAAATTTTCTGTGGAAGTAATCCTTTAATATTTGATTAGAGAAACAAATATTACTGCATGTCATTTAAACACTATTTTAAAAAAATGAAGTTGGTCCAAGTTACAGTAATTATAGGTAGTGAAGCTGGTAGAGCTTGTGCAAGCCAAGATATCATCTAAGTCTGAACCAATGCAGTGAATTTGATTTGAAAAAATGTTCCAGTTTAGAAAAGAGTCACACTGTGATTTGGGTAGTCATATAAATTGCATCAATAAATTGATGTTTAATTGGCCAACTATTTGGATCCATTGGGAATAAGACTCTGCAGATGCATAGAAGAATCAGGATCATTTTAGCATTATCATCAACCTGAGGAGGCACTATAAAATTGTGTTCCAAAAAAGAGTATGACTTTGATTTAGCATCTTCCTAAAGCATGATTTAGCATGCTTCTAAAATTATATTGAAATAAAACACTATTAAGATCTGATTTAGCCCATTCTGGATGAAGCAATGCTTTCCCAAAAGAGCACGTTCACAGGTCACGAGTAAGATAAATTGAGTTTTACTCAAACCTCCAAATTACAGAGGTCTTCTAGTCCAACCCCTTGCTAAAGCCTCCAGTGATGAAGCACCCACAATTTCTGAAGGCAAGCTATTCCATTGCTTAATTGTCTGCACTGTTAGCAAGTTTCTCCTTAATTCCAGGTTGCTTCTCTCCTTGATTAGTTTCCATCTGTTGTTTCTTGTCTGCTCTTTGGTGCTTTGGAAAATAGGTTGACTTCCTCTTCATTTTGGCAGCACCTCAAATATTGGAATACTGCTATCATGCCACCACTAGTCCTTCTTTTCACTAGATTAGACAAACCCAATTCCTGCAACTTCTTCATATGTTTTAGCCTCCAGCTCCCATAATAATCTTTGTTGCTCCTTTCCATACTCTTTCCAGAGTCTCACACTTTTTTATAATATCGTGATCAAAAATGGATGCAGCATTCTAAATGTGATCTTATTAGGGCTTTATCAAGCGATACTAATACTTTGCATGATCTTGATTCCATTACTTTTTTAATGTAACCTAGGTTTGTGCTGTTGGTGGCTGTTGCACACTGCTCACTGATATTTAGGTGATTGTTCACTAGGACTCCAATATGCCTCTCATAGTTACTGCTATTGAGCCAGGGTTCTCTTAATCTGTATTTGTATATTTGGTTTTTCTTGACTAAGTATAAAACCTTACTTTTCTCTACATTGAATTTTATTTTGTTAGATAGGGCCCAGTGTTCAAATCTGTCAAGATCCATTTGGATCTTGACTCTATCTTCTGGAGTGTTGGCTATTCCTGCTTTCTTCCTTCTGTCAACTCTACAAATGAGCATGGCTACAGCCATTTTTCTTTTCATTCTATGTGCCACATAGAATGGAGGGAGGAGAGGTTGCCCAGATGCTTCATTAGTCAAAATAATCTTCTGTCCTGTGGGAACCAAGGTCATTGGCTGCTCCCGAGACTGGAGGCTGAGAAATCTATAATCCCTTCTCTGTTCTTTCACTTTCTTTGGGACTTGTTTTAGTGTTTGTATTTCTATGTCTTTGTAGATCACTGGATCTTCTCTCGTAATCTTGTATATTATATCTCTAACTTTTTTTCTGGCGAATCTTATATGTACTTCTCGTGGGAGTCTATTACATTGAGCATAATTCGTATGGATTCGGTACACCTCATCTATCTCTAACAATATCTCTTGCTTATCCCTTTGTAGAGCTTCAGCTATCAACTCTACCATAATAGCACCCAAATCCTCTTCCTTATCTTCCACCACATTTTGAAATCTTAGATAGAATGCTGCCCGGTCCATTCCAAATGAATGATCAATTCTTCCATTTTTTTGTTAATTCCCATCAATTTTTTATCTACTGTATCAACTTTTTTCCTTATTTTATCCAACCCTATTTCTACTGTCTGTATTCTTTCTTCATTTTTCTCAATTGTTTGTTATATCATCTCAATCCTATTATCTAATTTGTTCATATCCCTTCTCATTTCTATGTGGTTCTTAGACATTGTCTCCTGCATTTTTAGCATTGTTTCCTGAATAGTCAGTAGTGTTGTCTGCATGGTTTGCATATTTGACATTACACTTTGTTTTTCGGTCCCTAACATTCCTTCTATTGTTCTCTGTCCTGGTGGGGATAAAGGTGTCAGTACTAGACTTGATATTGTTTTTTTTCCTATTCTCAATGTTGTCATCTTAATATCCTATTTCTCAAATACTTTCTATTCTTAATATCTCTTTATTTAGCCAACAACCTATTTAACTTTACACTTTTGTTCTGAACTTCCAATTCTTCTTTCTCTCCTTTTCTAGATCTACATCTACTTTTACTATATCCCCAGACCTCTCTTCTCCTTCTTCAACCCTCTTCACTTTCTTTTCCCTTTCTTACTTGACACACAGTCTCTCTAGGACTCCAGATTTCTTCTCCAATCTTATGTTGTCAACCGTCTGTCCATCTATCCATTTCTGTTCCTTTCACCATCATATCACGTCCTCTCGCCGTCTCCTTTACTTTCCGGATTTTCTGCACGTCCAAATCTATCTCCTCCTTTCTCCTCCGACCTCACTTTCTCCGATCTTCTACAAAGCGCTATTTCTCCGAATTTGACACACAGTCTCTCTAGGACTCCAGAGTTCTTCTCCAATCTTTTGTCATCAACCGTCTGTCCGTCTATCCGTTCCTGTCACTTTCACCACCATATCACGTCCTCTCGCCATCTCCTTTACTTTCCGGATTTTCTGCACGTCCAAATCTATCTTCTCTTTTCTCCTCCAACCTCACTTTCTCCGATCTTCTACAAAGGGCTACTTCTCTGTCCTTCCTAGGTCGCCATTTTCTCCCCAGTTCCGGCTGTCTGCTTACCGGTCGTCTCCTTTCACTTCTCTCGTCCTACTGACTCCGCCGTCTCCTCCGTCTCTCGATCTCTCCTTCCTCAATCTTCTACCTTCTTCTTCGTTCTGCACTGAAACGTTCACCACAAGACCTTTTTTTGTCTCCCTCCTATTAATCCTCTGGCTGTTTTTAATTTGCTGACTCACAGCTCTTCCCACCAGGTCGCCGCTTGCATTGAGGATTCCCTCTCAAGCTGAGCTTCCTTCTGACATCAAAACTAACAGACAAGTAGATCTTTTTAGACTTTTCTATTACTTTAGAATATTTTTATAATTTTTTAACTCACTCAATGACACAGTCTATTAAGTATATCTTTGCTTCCACATCCTCTGTGGTTTGTCACGGCCTTGAATCTGCCATCTGTCGATAGTAGATGTTTTCACATTGAATTTAAGGGGTTTCCTTTTGTTGTAGTGGGTGATTGCCTCTCACCTCACTACTCCCCAAGGCTTCACCCTTTTCACGCGTAGCTCTCCAGGCTTTCTGCTCCCCCAAAGGGTCTCCAAACATGAAAAAATCAGAGTTAGAGGATGGAGACTGTCCTCTTTCCCCTGCACTGCCTCGATATCACCAATGGAAGTCTCACTGATCAACTATTTCAAGCAGGGGCTAGATTGTGACTACTTCAAGCCTGCATCATTCAGGGTTTCCCTAACCTGTTGCGTAAGTGGTACAGCATGGCGGTGATGCTGGACATCGAGTTGGACCACCCCAGGAAGTCAAGCACAGCTGAGTCCAAGCTGCTGCATGTCCCAGGAGAAATTCCCTTATGGCCAACATTCCCAAGCCATTGCAACCACCAGCGTTTCCCAAGCACCAGCCAGGGATCCTATCAAGTGCTACTGGTATGGTCAGATGGGTCACCGTGCTGTGGAGTGCCCAGCTCCTAAACCTCAACCCAGCAGAGTGCTAGTTGCCACCACTAAACCACAGAGAGCTCCCTGAGGGGGAAGAGAAAAGTCAAACTGGGCACATCAGGACCCTACTGTTGAGGCCTGTCCTCCCACTGAGCTCGAAGCCAAGACCTGATCCAAGCCACAGCAAATGCTGGCACCTTATGACAGTGACAAGGAAAGTGAGGAGGAGCCCATGGTGAGTCAACCCATCCTTTGCCATTGCAGCCAGGCTAATAGTGCCCCAAACAGGGGCCCATATGAAGTTGAACATTCTAATAGATTTGGGGTGCACTCGGTGCTTAATTAACCTACCCACTGTACTCAAACTGGGCACCTGAGCCAAACTACTGCCCCTTCCCATGAAGTTTGAGCAAGCTGATGGGTCCCTCATTGGAGGCACCCCTGCCATGCACCTGACAGAACCTGTGCATTTGGAAATGGGTTGGCATTGGGAAATCATGCATTTTGTGGTGGTTCTGAAGATGACTGAAGCAGTCATTTTGGAACTAGCAGGGCTTGATAAATAGTGCCCCAACATCTGGTGGGAGGAGGGAATCTAGAAGTTAAGACTGGAGACAGCTCCCAAAAGGTTCTTTATTCTTACAGAGACTTATTATTTTACCTATTTGCTAAGCTAGGGGAAAAAAGAATATTTCTTTCTTCCTTTTTTAAACCGGATAAAAGCTTAATTTTACATGTTACTGGGGACATCTTGTGCAAAATGTGGTACAGCAAGTGAAATTTTTTTTTTTGACTGGGAGACTTTTGAGACTAAAATTTGTCCTTGACATTATCAAAAAAGATAAGAACTTGAAACAGCCGGGTGGTGAAAATAATTCTCTATAGTGGTGGTGGACACTCATTGATTTTTTTTATTAAAAATAGCCTCCACTAAATGATTATCTGTAAATATCACAGAAATGGAGGAATACCACCCACAGCTTAACTTCAAACTTATACTTGAAAAAATATTAGAGGCTACTGAGCTAATGAATTCCAGACAGAAAGATATATGCACCACCTTAAAGCTACAAAATGCAGCCCAGACTTCAACAGATGAACTTACAACTCAAAAGGCAACAGAAGAAGAAGGAATTAACATTAAAGTGGACTTTAAAGAATACCAGCTACAATCTACACAGAATTCCGATACCCAAACCTTGATTCCATCTAAAAAATCTACAATTTCAACAGCAACAGAAACTGAAGAAAGCTAAGACGGAAGATGTTGAAGACTTACATACATAGTACACTGAGAATTCAGATAACCCAGATGACCAAATAACAACTATAACATTGAATATGACTTTGTCTCTAAACCAGCTGAAACCAGAAGAAGAAGAAGACCAGCCTGAACTCACAACAAATATACTAAGCCAAATATGGAGACTCAAACTATCAGGCCAACAATCTAATGACTATGAAGGGTCTAGCTTTCTTGACAAGTTGATAACTGGATGGTCTCCCTTGATTCAAATGACATATTCAGGAATGAAGGGAGATCCACCCGAGGATTTAAAGGCTCTGCTATAGAAGCCTGTTTGGCACAAAAGGAAGGCCAGAGTTAGACTTAAAAAATTGTTTTCTTTATGTGACTTTTAATGGAAGAGTCTAAAATTTCACTTAATGGGCTAAGGAGATTTTAAAACACATTAATTGATTTAATATTCAGGATTTAGACCTATAAAGGAAATAAATTAGTTACTAGAATAATAGTTTTGAATTATAATATACAAGATGGATTCAGAGGATAAAGGTTATTTTATTAGTAAGTGATGATATTAGAATGAGAAGTAGAATATGATTGTGAAATAAACTAAGAATTTATTTGAATAAATAATAAGTGTATTTTAGATATGATAACTATTTTGTAATGAACTAAGGGAACCGTGGGCTATCCGAAACCTAAATATTATGGACATTAAGCTAACTGGAATACTGTAATTGAAATCAGATAAAAGTTAAAAACAGGATCTGGAGGCATATAAATCAAAAGTTATTGATAAATGTTTCAAATGATTGAGTTATAAATAGTAATGTATTAATGTGGTATAATAACTAAGGGAAACAGAGAGGAAATTTTTGATGATGTAAATTGACTATGTATGGAAAAGCTTGTTATTGGACTATGAATTATCCAACCACCATGTTGCTTCCTTAATACCTGAAGTTTTGTAAAAATGGAAAATTAATAAAACTTGTTTTAAAAAAAAGACTGAAGACAGGACTCCTCCCACCTGCCGCTGATGACAAAGTGAAGGACTTACTGTCAGCGAGATTCAAGTGGAGCCCTGTGAAATCCTAAAGACTAGAGTTGAAAAGCTGCTGGGGATTCAATTTGTCCCAACTGAGTACTGTGATTGGACAGAAGCATTTAGTGAAAAGGAATGTGACATCCTCCCCTCCCCACCGACCTATGGACTGTGCTATTGAAATTCTGCCAGGCGCCAAGCTCCCAAAACCA
This sequence comes from Protobothrops mucrosquamatus, assembly GCF_001527695.2. Taxonomy (NCBI): domain Eukaryota; kingdom Metazoa; phylum Chordata; class Lepidosauria; order Squamata; family Viperidae; genus Protobothrops; species Protobothrops mucrosquamatus. The sequence goes on along the minus strand of NW_015387736.1, from coordinate 129,575 downwards.
AAGATGTACTCTATGATGCCCAGAGAGATGAAAGAACTGAGAAAGTACATTGATAAAAACTTAACATGGGGGTTCATTCAGCCAGCTAAATCACGCGTGGCTGCTCCTGTGCTATTCAAGAAAAAAAAAGATGGGTCTCTTAGATTATGTGTGGATTTTAAAGGGTTAAATGCTGTCATTATAGAAAATATGTACTCCCTTCCCCTAATGAAGGACATGTTAGTCCACCTGGCTAAAGGGAAAATCTTTACCAAGCTGGATTTAAGAGTGGCTTATTGCCGAATCTGGATTAAGGAGGGGGACGAGTGGAAAACCACCTTCAATTGCTCTTTGGGAAGTTTCCAATTTAAAGTGATGCCTTTTGGACTGCAGGGGACCCATGCTGTGTTCATGCAATTGATAAATCAAGTGCTCCATGATAATTTATACAAGGGGTTTTTGGTCTATCTTGATGACATCCTTATTTACACTGAAACCATGGAAGAACACATAAAATTGGTACGTGAGGTGCTAAAGAGACTGTTAAAACCCAAACTGTATGCCAAGCTGTCAAAATGTGAATTTCACCAGACATGTCTTGATTATCTGGGGTATTGAATTTCAAATGAGGGGATAGAAATGGACCCTGCCAAAGTAAAAGTGGTGCTAGAATGGCAACACCCACGCACCCATAAGCAGCTTCAAAGCTTTTTCGGTTTTGCCAACTTTTATTGTCAGTTTGTTCCCTCTTTTGCAAAGATAGCTATTGTCAGAACCCATACTTAAAGGGCCCTTTCCTTTCCCTCTTTTCCTTTGTCTCTAAACCCGAATTGCATTCTCTCCCTGGGTTCTGCCATCCTCCTAGAGGGGAGGGGGGAAGCGCTTGAGGTTTATTGCCTTGTTTCCCTTTATTGCTACTATGTAATACTTTGCTGTTTCTGCATTTCTTCCTCTGTGAACTTTCTCTCCCCTGTTGTCAGCTAGAAAGGGGGGAGGAGAATGGAATGTACCTCCAGCAACTGCTTTATCTCCATGTTTGCAAGGGAAGGTGTGAAGAGCCACCTAAACATTGCTGCAGCCCGGAGACAGACTGATGTTATCTCCTTTTTCCCCACAATGAACATAACACCTTGGGATTGGCCTGTTTGAACTGCTCGGATGAACTATGGGGTGGGGTTATGCTTGGGATACGTTTTACCTATCAATATGGCGGGAAACCCTCAGATCCTGTCTATTATGCCTACTACCAGCTTCTCCTAATAAAAGTTCCTTTTGGAAGAAAACCGCTTCCATGAGTTTTACTTTCTTGGGATGAGGCATTGAAGTGGGACATGACATTAGACATGATCTGCAGTAATAGTCAGCCCAGAAGGAAAGCTCTTACCGGGGCATTCCGCAAGACCATGTCAGAGAATGGAGCAGGGAAGGAAGAATCCACTGCAAAGGAGGAGCCCCCCTGCCAACTGGAACCCTGCAAGCTATCCAGCTCTGAGTCTTCCTACTCATCGGTAGAAGAGGTGGTGGAGGTGCGCAGCCACAAACCTCACTGGTCGATAGGTGTTGGGAAGAAAGACGACTGGGAGAAAAAAGTGATGAAGGTGACACTTCAACGAGGCAGCCACCAACCAGGCTGGAAGGAAGAGATGGAGAGGTCCCTATCTCAGCGAGGACGAGGAAGATCGTCTGGGGCATTCGAGCCAGTTGCTGGAGCAGGCGATCGGCATGATGAAGATAGCCCTAGACTCCCTGAAGGAGGAAAAAACCAAACCCTACACCCGAACCATCTGTTTGGGTTGCGGAAAGAAGGACAACAAGGGTGAGTCTGAGGCTGAAGTCCCAGGGCCATCCAGCGAGGCAATTGAACCAGCTGCAGTTGCCACCACTGCCTCTATGCCTCAGCGAACAGATGCTGCACACCGAGAGGGGAGATGCCACAAATGAAAGAAGAGGCAGCGCTCCATTCAAAAATTCCTGCCATTCAATGTGAAGTTCCGAGGTGAGCCACGACACTTGGGGTTCTTCCTAACCCAGGTTTTAAACTATATGGAGGAGTATGGTCGAGACATCCCCACTGATCGTGCCAGAATCAGAATTGTGCAAGCCGCTCTAGATGGCATCACAGCAGACTGGGTCATGAATCTCTATGATGCCAATGCACCTGAACTTTTGAACTTCAATCAGTTCATGTTCTCCCTCAGGCGCAGGTTTGAAGACCCATTGGCAGACTGAAAAGCCTGCGAAAGAATAAAAACGGTGAAGCAGGGCAGACGACCAGGAGTTTCGAACCCTGGCTAGCAAGCTGAACTGGCCTGAAGACATCCTGCTCAGCCACTTTAAAGACAGCCTGAATTATGACCTTTACGGTGCCTGTCTTCCCCGAGGAGATCCTCACTGGCTACAGGAATGGTACATCCTAGCCAAGAAAGCTGAGATTGACCTGGGCAAGCGACAGCGCAAAGGAAGGCCATGGGGAAAATTGCCATTGGAGCCATCCCGCAACACCGCAAAGCAGCAGCCAACTGCCAAAAGAACCACCGGTTGTTTCAAGTGCGGCAAAGAGGGACATTGCACCACGGAATGCCGTTCGTGCACCCCAGCTGAGAAGGCAGACTGGACCCAGGCAGGCTGGAAAGTCTGGGAAGTTGCCCAGCAAACTGAAGGAGCCAGCCATGAAAGGCATAGAGACTGTTGAGTTCCCTGCAACTGCCCAGTGAGGAAAGGGAACTCCGACCTACACAGCAGGAATGTCCAACTCATCTGAGGACAAATCCAAAGACAAACCCCTGGTAAGTGGACCCATCACACCCCTCACCAGAACAGTAACCATACTAGCTCCCACCATGCCCAAAACAGTAGAAGTCAGGGCACTAATTGACTCTGGGTATACCCGATGCCTTATCAGCCCAACACTAGTGGGGAATCTGGGCATACCAGTGAGGTGGCTGAAGAAACTGATTTCTTTTGGTCAATTAGATGGGTACATGGCAGGGGGAATGCTGGCAACCTTAGCAACACTGCCACTCCAATTCACACTGGGGGATCACATAGAGACTATAACGTTCGTAGTGACCCCGGGTATGGAGTGCGCCATAATCCTGGGTATGGCATGGCTAGCCAAATGGAACCCATGGGTGGATTGGAGAACAGCAGAGCTTAGGTTCCCCAAAGGGGAATCAACTAGAATTCCAACACAAAACCCCACCCAGGAAGCCCTGACAGAGAAAGCAGCAGTTGGGGGCGAAAAAGAACTTCCCAAAATACCCAAGGAATACCGGGACCTAGCTGAAGTGTTCAGCGAGGAAAGGTCGGATGAATTGCCATTGCATCGACCTAGGGACTGTGCCATAGAGATCCAACCAGGGGTGAAACTCCCAAAGCCCAGGCTATATTCCATGAGTCCCCAAGAGTTGGAGGAGATGCAAAAGTTCTTAGATAAAAAGCTAGAACGGGGTGTCATCCAACCAGCTAAACAAAAAATGGCTGCTCCCGTACTGTTCAGAGAAAAGAAAGATGGGTCGCTTCGTCTAAGCGTGGACTATAGGGCTCTGAATGCCATAAGCGAAAGCAACCTATACCCACTACCCCTTATGAAGGACATGCTATCCCATCTGTCAAAGGGGAAGATTTTTACCAAATTAGACCTCAGGGAGGCGTATTACCAAATCAGAATCAAGAAAGGAGATGAATGGAAAACTGCATTTAATTGCCCACTGGCAATTAATTGCCAGTGGGCATTTAATTGCCAGTGGGCATTTAATTGCCCACTGGCATTCGAGAGACTGAAATGGGTTTTTTCTGCTGAACCCGTTCTGCGACATCCTGACACTGACAAGTCCTTTGTAATCCAAGCAGATGCTAGCGATGTGGCAGTGGGGGCCATGCTATTACAGGAAAATGAAAAGGGGGATCTCCAATCTTGTGTGTACACATCGAAGAAACTAACCGAAAGAGAGCAGAGGTGGGCGGTCTGGGAAAAAGAAGCGTACGGAGTGAGGTGGGCGCTCCTCACCTGACGGCATTTTTTGGAGGGAAACAAAATCCCCTTCCAAGTGTGGAGTGACCATAAAAACCTGGAAGTGCTAAAAACACCGAGAAAGCTAACCCCTAAACAAGCGCGATGGTATCAACATTTCCATCATTTCAATTTCACCATAAAACACCTACTAGGGGGAAAGAATTTTCTGGCAGATGCACTATCCAGAATGCCTCAATACAATAGCACCCGACCCAGTGTAACAAAACCACTCATGCCTGAAACCCAGCTGGCGGCACGAGTAACTACCCGTGCACAAGCCAAATTACAAAAACCGTTAGCCAGCCAAGCAGGGATTGAATTCAGGAAAGCCTTAGAGACCGATGAGTGGTTCCTGAATCACAAAAATTGATGCACTATTACAGACAGACTGCCCTGGGTGGGGGAGAAACTATACATACCAAAAAGTCAGAGATTAACATTCATGCAACTGTGCCATGATTCAAAATCAGCAGGTCATTTTGGATTTGTGAAAACACTACATTAGTTAAGAGACAATTTTGGTGGCCATCAATCAAAAAGGACATTGAAAGTTATGTAGCCAGCTGCCCAATGTGTGCATCGGCCAAGAGATTACAAGGGAAATCTCCCGGACTGCTGCAACCAGTGGAAAACCCCTCAGCGACTTGGAAAGAAATTTCCATGGATTTTATAGTAGAGCTACCAGAAAGCAGTGTAAACACAGTCATTTGGGTTGTGACAGACCTCTTTTCCAAACAAGTACATTTCATACCCTGCTCAAAAATCCCCACAGCAAAAACACTCGCAAAACTGTTTGTTCAACACATCTATCACTTGCATGGGGCACCTCAGTGTATCATATCTGATAGGGGGTGCAGTTCACCTCAGAGTTTTGGAAGGAGTTTTTGGTTCCCTTTTAGGGACCACCCAGGGACTGTCATCTAGTCATCATCCACAAACGAATGGTGGGACGGAACATTCAAACTCAGTACTTGAACAATATCTTAGGTGTTTTATTAATTACCAACAGACCGACTGGACCAATCTACTCCCATTTGCTGAAGTTGCTTATAACAATGCCGTCCACTCCAGCACGGGCTACACTCCATTCCAAGTAGCCACAGGACAAAGCTTTAATTCAATGCCAGAACTATCACCCACCAAACTGGTCATCCCCTCGTTAAAAGAGTGGGTCACACAATTGCAAAATACATGGCCAGTTGTTAGAAAAGCATTAGATGAGGCTAGATAAGCATACAAAACGCAGGCAGACAAAAAGAGAGTCGAACCAAAACCTTTCATAGTAGGGGGGGATGGTTTACCTATCCACCAAATACCTAAAGTCCCTACAACCATCGAAGAAATTGGGACCTAAATTTATTGGATCTTTCCTCATCATCAGAGTCATTAACCCAGTAACAGTAGAATTAGAATTGCCAAAATCTTTGAGGCAAATTCACCTGATTTTCCATTGCAGCCTCCTAAAACGCGAGCAACAGTCACCCTTAAGGCTCCACCTTGCTCCACCTCCTCCTCCCATTATGGTTGAAGGAGAACAACATTTTGAAATCAAAGAAATCCTAGACTCCAGAAAACACCATGGCTCAACCCAATACCTAGTAGCATGGAAACACCTACCGTCATCTCAAAATGAGTGGGTCCACAAATGCCACATTAACGCTCCTAGACTACTTAAAAAATTTCACACTGCATATCCAAACAAGCCTGACTAACCGATGCATTATTTGTCTCTATATCTCCATAGCTGAATCTCTCTTTTTTTAAGGGAGGCAGGATGTCAGAACCCATGCTTAAAGGGCCCTTTCCTTTCCCTCTTTTCCTTTCTCTCTAAACTCAAATTGCATTCTTTTCTCTCCCTGGTTCTGCCATACTCCTGGAGTGGAGAGGGGAAGCACTTGAGGTTTATTGCCTTGTTTCCTCTATCACTACAATGTAACACTTTGCTGTTTCTGCATTTCTTCCTCTGTGAACTTTCTCTCCCCTGTTGTCAGCTGGAAAGGGGGGAGGAGAATGGAAAGTACCTCCGGCAACTGCTTTATCTCCATGTTTGCAAGGGAAGGTGCGAAGAGCCGCCTAAACATTGCTGCAGCCCGGAGACAGCCTGATGTTATCTCCTTTTTCCCACAACAAACTTAGCATCTTGGGATTGGCCTGTTTAAACTGACCAGATGAACAAATAAACCAGAAAGTGATCATGTTATCATAGTCATATTTTGCTCACACTTGAAGATAAGAGTTAGGAAACTGCATAAATAGCAAAAACAGTTTTAATATGAACACTGGAATACAGTCATTCAAACTGGTTAATGTGGTCAATATTCAATGCATCAGTCAGTAGATAATGAAGAACACTGGATGTTTGTTTGATCATGGATTGGACCGGACACATGAAGAATCCCTCATAGACTTTCAATAACCATCTACTTAAATATCTCTTACATAATTTGTTTGCCTTATTTTAGAAGCTCAGCCCCTTATGGTCTATCTCTTCATAAACTGATTTATTTTGCTACTTCCCCTTCCCCTTTCATTTTCTTAGTTTGTTTATACCGCTTTTGATTCTTCCACTCTCATCTAAAAATCATATGAAAGAAAGCCTCTTTAATTTATCATCATTTTCTATAAATTCATATATTTAACTATCTATTTATCCCAGATGTATTGTGTAGCTTTTGCAAGTTAGCAACTATTAATAATGTAATGGAATAAATTTTCAGTTCAAACTGTCAGTAAGCCATTATCAATCCTTATTTATGAAGTCATTATCAAGACTTTCAAACCATAATCACAAATTTATATAATTACTAAGAATCAAATTAGTAACATAAGATTATTTTTAGTTTCAGATTACTCATGTTAAAAAAAAAGGCCTTTGGATCATCTTAGATTTTCAGCATCAAAATTAAATATTTTTTAAAAATTAAAATATGTTTTCCTAACTGAACAGAAAAAATATATGGGAAGTCCAGGAGATAAACGATATTCATACAGATCAATACAATAAAATACATGTATCTTCCAAAATAATCACTGGATAAATAGGCTAAATGAGTACTGATTGCTTAATTTAATATTCCAGGTCATGAACTACCAGCAAAATAATTCAACTGATTTATATTAATTACTAGGAGGTAGTTTCATTCTTCATCTAGTTATCTTGCAGCCACCTAAGCTAGGGTCATAAATCACCAGGTGAAATTAATTTTTAATGTTCTTAATAGTTGCGTGGAACCTAACAATATTCTGATCTTATTTATGTAAGCTTGAATGTCACTATTTTTTATTATTATTATTATTATTATTATTATTATTATTATTGTTGTTGTTGTTGTTGTTGTTGTTGTTATTATTATTATTATTATTATTATTATTATTATTATTATTATTATTATTATTATTATTATGGATCATCGCACAGTCAGCCAGATGTTCAGACTGGATTTGGCATTTTGTCTACCTATCGAGTCCTTACCCAGGACCTGGGATAGGCAGATGTGGATGTTTGATGGTATTACAGATATCGTTGCAGGATGGAAGCAGTTCCTAGTAAGGCCGCCTTTTGCAATTGACTAATAGCGAATTTGTCAATGCCAATGGTGTTCAAGTGGTGCTCCAGTTGTTTTGGGATTGCACCCAACTATTACTATTGGTACTACCCTTGCTTGCTTTTGCCACAGTCTTTCTATTTCTATGTCTTTGTATTTTGTTATTTTCTCCAGTTCTTTCTCGTTTCTTCTTCTTCTTCTTCTTCTTCTTCTTCTTCTTCTTCTTCTTCTTCTTCTTCTTCTTCTTCTTCTTCTTCTTCTTCTTCTTCTTCTTCTTCTTCTTCTTCTTCTTCTTCTTCTTCTTCTTCTTCTTCTTCTTCTTGTTGTTGTTGTTGTTGTTGTTGTTATTATTATTATTATTATTATTATTATTATTATTATCCTTAGCTCTAGGTTGCTTCTCTCCTTGATTAATTTCCATCCGTTGCTTCTTGTCCTGCCTTCAGGTGCTTTGGAGAATAGCTTGATCTCCCTCCCTGAGATATTGGAACACTGCTATCATGTCACCCCTCGATCTTCTCTTCATTAAACTAGACATACCTAATTCCAGCAACTATTCCTCATATGTTTTAGTCTCCAGTCCCCTGATCATGTTTGTTGCTCTTCTCTGTACTAGAGTCTCAACAGCTTTTTTACATCGTGGTGACCAAATCTGTATGCAACATTCCAAGTGTGGGCTTACCAAGGCATTGTAAATTGGTATTAACACTTCTTGATTCTATCCCTCTGTTAATGCAGCCTAGCACTGTGTTGGCTTTTTTGGCAGCTGCAGCACACTGTTGGCTCATATTTAAGTGATTGTCCACTAGGACTCCGAGATCCCTCTCACAGTTGCTACTATTGAGCAAGGTACCCCTTATACCACGGGTCGGCAACCCGCAGCTCCGGAGCCGCATGCGGCTCTTTGAGCCACCTCCTGCGGCTCCGGAGCCTCCTCCGCCATTTTCAGAAAGAGACAGAGACAGAGACAGAGAGGCACTTGCGCTTCCCTTCTCTCTCTCTCTCTCTCTCTCTCTCTCTCATGCAGATTTGCCCCCTCGCAGAGCTCCTGATTGGCCCTGCAGCTGGGTGCCCTGCCCCCTGGCAGAAGGGTGGCCAGGAAGGGCCTTTCCGGGGCTGGCCCAGTCTGAGGTGCATGCTGGGAGCAGCCCAGCAGAGCCTCGGTTGAGACGGCCAGCCCTCCCGCAAGCTGCGGCCCTTGTTGGCCAAGCAGCAGCAGAGCCGGAGATGGAGGGTGAGTGGGGGGAGGGAGGAGGCTTACCTGCACCAGGCGGAGGGGCAGCTGAGCCGGCCTCGTGTTTCCCCGGGCTGGGTGGCAGGCCCGGCAAGGCTGGCGGCTGGCGGGGGCATTGGTTCCTGCCTCTCCCCGGGCCGCTGAGCCAGCCTCGTGTCTCCCCGGGCTGGGGAGGCGCGGCAGGGGTGGGAGCTGGCGGGGGCATTGGTTTCTGGCTGTCCCTGGGCCGCTGAGCCGGCC
>NW_015387736.1:114088-120170 GCF_001527695.2 Protobothrops mucrosquamatus | reverse complement strand
GGGGGTGGGGGCTGGTGGGGGCAATGGTTTCTGGCTGTCCCCGGGCCGCTGAGCCGGCCTCGTGTCTCCCCGGGCTGGGGAGGTGCAGCGGGGTGGCGGCATTGGTTTCTGGCCATCCCCGGGCCACTGAGCCGGCCTCGCGCCTCCCCGGGCTGGGCGGCAGGCCCGGCCCGGCTGGCAGCTGGCGGGGGCATCGGTTCCTGCCTCTCCCCGGGCCGCTGAGCCAGCCTCGTGTCTCCCCAGGCTAGGCGGCAACGGCGGCCAGCAGGGGCATTGGTTTCTGGCCGTCCCCGGGCCGCTGAGCCGGCATCGTGTCTCCCTGGGCTGGGGAGGCACAGCGGGGGCGGCGGCTGGCAGGGGCATCGGTTCCTGCCCCTCCCTGGGCCGCTGAGCCGGCCTCGCGTCTCCCCGGGCTGGGGAGGTGCGGCAGCTGGTGGGGGCATTGGTTTCTGGCCATCCCCGGGCCGCTGAGCCGGTAAAATCAACGGACTTGGAGTGCTGCGGCTGGCTTTTCGAATCGCCGCGGACCTCCATTGACTTCCATGGGGACTCTTGCCAATGAAGGGGCCGATTGAAATTGCTTCAAGAATTGAGCTGCAGGATGGCTTTGAGTGGCAGAGACACAGAGAGATGCAAACGTGTCTCCACAGGAGATGCAGCAAGGGCAGGAGACGAGGAGGAGTCAGCTATGTCTATGCACAAGCCCCAAAAGCTTTCTTCCTCTCCCTGATCTTGCCTTTCTTGCTGGCCCTCTGATGTAGGCATCTGCTGGGTTTCCTCAACCTCCCCCCCATTTTATTTTAATCCCACCACCGCCTCTCTCTTTCGCAAAGTTGACATTCCGGGGACTCGGAGCTCGCTTCGCTCCTGGAGTCATTTGGCAAAGTTTGAAGGAGAGGCCGCCTGTTCCCACCTCCCACGGAGCAGAACTGCTGCTTCCTCCCCCTCCCAGCGAAAGAACCCCAGAGAGGTGGAAGAAGTCCTTTCTCCCACTTTCCACTTCCCATCCTCTCTTTTCCGAGTACCCCTCCCAGAAGCCTCAACTCCAGCCTCCCTCAGCAGGCTGAGATAGGCGAGTCAAAGCGGCCGTCTGCTGCCGTCTTGGAAGATTCACCGCAGCAGCTCTTTCTCCCCGTCGGCCTCCTCCTCCGCTCCCTGGGAACCTTTGCGCCAAAAGGTGGAAAGAAGAAAGTCCCAGAGAGGGAGGGCTGGGGGAGAGCAGTCTTTTCCGAAGGGAGGAGAAGCTAGGATGGCAGAGTCGTCCATACCAAACTGGATGGGGGGCAGGGCCGGTGCATGTCTTGCCTTAAGCTCCACTCTTTAATCAAGCCCCGTGTTCTGTGCTCATGCGTGCATGCGCGCGTGCACATTTTGCGGCTCCCATTTTTTTCTTTTGCGAGGGAAACAGGTCCAAGTGGTTCTTTCACTGTCGCAGGTTGCCGACCCCTGCCCTATACTATACCTGTGCATTTGGTTTTTCTTGCCTAAAGGTAGAACCTTACTTTGAAGCATTTAAATTATAAACAAAATATAATATCTCACTTACTCTTGTTTTGAATCAGCATCACAGTTGCAATTGTATTTTGAATCAGTACAGTTACGTTCAATGCCACAGGCACACTTCTGGATGCCTGGTCCAGAGCCACCCCAGTAGTAGTGCTTTTCATTGGCACGCCCAATCCACCAGGTATATGGATTGCCATCTGCAAAGATAAGAAATGGAAAATTAAATGCAGCAGAGTTTCATGATCTGAAACAAGGATGTTTTTATTTTATCTCATGAGTTATTTAGCTTTTCTTGAAAAGAAATGCATTGATCAAACATGATTAGATAATCTGCTTCAACCAAAGCATGTAAAGTCACTAAAAGAAAGTGTTTTAAATATACTACACCCGAATCCTTGTAATCTAATTGATACTTTGTTATCAGTGACAGCAGCAGGAGAAATATTGCACATTATTAAGGAGTCCACAGTTAAGCAGTCATTATACAGCACATTCAGAAAGTATTCAGATTTCCTGCATCTTGGTCAATTTTGTTATGCTGCAGCCTGATTTTACAGTTCTTGAAATTCATTTTTTTCTGATTAATCTACACTCTGCATCCCATAATGTAAAGTGAAAAGAGAAATTTAGAAATGTCTGTAAATTTATTAAAAATAAAAAAACTGAAATATTACATTGGCATAAGCATTCAGACCCCTTGCAACTACACTTGAAATTTAGTTCAGGTGCCTCAATTTCTCTTGATTGTTGCTGACATGTTTCTATATCTTGATTGGAGTCAACCTGTGGTAAATTAAATTGATTAAACGTGATTTGGAAAGGCGCACACCTCTCTATAGAAGGCCTCACATCTGACAATGCATATTGTAGCACAACAAAGGCCATGATGTCAAAGGAACTGCCTGCAGAGCTCAGAGACAGGATTATTGCAAGCCACAGATCTGGGGAAGGCTACAATAAAATTTCTGCTAAGAGCACAGTGGCCTCCATAATTCTGTCAACCCTCCGGCTGGCAAATTCAACATTAAAGAAACTCTTCGGCCTTGAGGTGCTATAAGAGATAATTTTTTATTGAATACACATCTCAGTACTGAAGAAGTAATATCAACTCTAAGTTTCCCATATGAAGTTTTGGTTAGTTACCAATAGCTTTTCATAATCCCCACCCACCATGTGTTCATGTTGGCCAATCACATTCTTTCTGTTTGTTATGGGAACGGTCCACTTCTCTAACCAGACACCTGCTTTGGGTGATCTTGGTTCTCACAATCCATGGATGGCTTCCTGAAACTCCCCTTTCTTTCCCAGACTCCTCTCCCCCCCCCCATTTCTATAGCACGTTGAACAGCTATAGAGGTTAACAAGTATCTTAGCAATTCAACCTTGACATGCCGACCCCCTGGGGAAAAAATAGACATAAGGAAACAATGAGTATACATATTCAAACATTCAGATATAATTACCTTGGACATTGTGGGGATTTGTCATAAAACCTCTGTATCAATCGATCAACTTTAACATCCTGGGCTTTCACCCACTCAGCATCTGCAAAGGGATAGCCTCTCCAGAGGGCTAGGCACTGTAACTTAAGTTTAATATTTTCTTAATTTCATAATGCTTCTCCCCCTCCACCAGTATAGGAGGAGGGGATTCCTCTGCCTCTGGTCTTAAACTGGACTTTTTGAATGATTTCAATAAGCTACAATGGAACACTGGGTAAACTCGCTTCAATTCTTTTGGTAACTGTAACTCCATAGTTACTGGATTTATGACTTTCACAATTGGGAAAAATCCTATGTACTTAGGCCTCAATTTCTTGCAAGGCTGCCTTAGCTTAAGGCAGGGCTTTTCAACTTTTCACCGATTGTACCACTTTTAGGATATGGCAATATTTGAGTACCACCTAGCAAGGTGTCAAAAACCTGATGACCCAAAAAACCTGTTCAAAGTTGCAATTGTACTGAAATGACTTATGACCATTTTTCACACTTATGACCATTGCAGCATGCCCAGGTTATGTGATTTATATTTGGATGCTTGGCAACTGATTCATATTTGTGAGGGTCACAGTGTCCCAGCGTCATGTGATCCTCTTTTGCAACCTTGTGACAAGCAAAGTCAATGGCAGGGATTCTGGTGGCCAAGTGCTAAGGCGGGACTTCCTTCCCTCCCTCCCTCCTTCCCTGCCTCCCTCTTTCTCATTCCCATCTCCTTCTGAAGAAAGAATTTGAAACCCCCCCCCCCATATTTCCCTCTTCCATATATTCATCAAACAAGGAAAAGCCTCCAGAGACAGAAAAGACAAGCCGCTGAGGGAACTAGCTTTAAAAGCGCATTCCCCTTTAAGATTTAGCTACTGGCTAGAAAGGAAAGTTAAGGAGCCAGCAGCCAGCACTTGAGGAAGAAAAAAAATGTAGTAAGTACTGGCTACTGGCTAAGGCAGCCTCCCCAAATAGCTCCATTCATAAGTAAAGGAATGCTACAGGCAAAATTCATTCAGCAGAAAAATACTTCAAAATCCCTTGTAGCAAAACTTACAGCTAACAATAGCAGAGCAATAGAAGCTAACATGAAACATTAGCCATCAGCCAAATAGAAATTGCCAAACACTCCTTAAGAACACAAAGCCCACATTGCACAAATCTCAGAACTTCAAAGTCACAAAAGTACATAAGAATCCTTCCACTCTCCATCTCCCTCCCTCCCTCCATGCCTCATCTCCAGTCGATGCTGCCTTTCTTCATTGCTGCCTTTCTTCATTCCTCATCCCCCTCCCCCACTGCATTTCTTGCCTGTTTGTTGCTGCCAGCACAGGTAGCTGCCACAGACGTTGTAGATTGGCTCATGGCCAGCCTGCTTGATCTCCTCTCCTCTCCCCCCACCTTCTTCCTTCTTCTTTCCCTTTGGTGCAGCTAGAGCTGACTCCGCCTCCTCCCAAGGCTGCTTCTTTTTTTCTTTCTCCCTCTCCTGCCCAAACTGCCTCTTTTTATAGCCTCTCCTGTCTCCACCCCCCTCCTCCTCCTTTCTCATCTGGGCAAGCCAGAAGTGAGCCTGGGGCCTTTGCCTTGCCCCAGCCACTCTGCAGCTCTGGAGGACACTCTCACAGTAAGTCCTGCACTGCGTTGGCTCATTCCCTCCCCCACTACACTTGGCTGGGCAGGGCCGTGTACCACCTGCCACGTGCTAATGTACCACAGGTGGTACGCCTACCACCGGTTGAAAAGCCCTGACTTAAGGTACTTAATAGACAGATACACCTAGTCCCCAATCCTAAAACTCTCTTAAGGTTCCCTCTTCCAATCAGCCTGCCTCTTATATGATTCCCTGGCCTTCTTTAATGCTTTCTGCACCTCCCCCCATGTACTTTTCAAACTATCTATCCAATCAGCTAAGGATAACGAGGAAGGGGTCCCCTGTGGTAGTTCTGGTATAGATACAAAATCCACTCCTGTCACTATGTTAAATGGGGTGAACACGGTGCTGCTAAGTACAGAGTTATTGTAGGCCATTTCTGCAAAAGGCAGAAGTTCCACCCAGTTGGTCTGCTAGTAGTTTACATAGCAGTACAAATATTGCTCTATCGTTGCATTAGCTTTCTCTGCCCCTCCACTGGTACTCTGAAACTCAGAGCTAAGTCCCTGTGAAGACCCTATCAATTTTTTAATACACATTTTATTGGTTTTTTTAAATTTTAACATCAAAGTGCTCAGGAAAACACCGTGGTGAAAGGGTAATCAATCATAGCAAAACAAGTCATATATATATATATATATATATATATATATATATATATATATATATATATATATATATGTCATATATAACTAAAATTAATACCTTAAAAATGTCCCCCTCTATTTCCCTCACATGATATAACAAATTTAGTTTAATCTATTTCTTCTTAAAATTCAATCAATCCACAGAATCATCCCTACTATTACATCTACATAAATCACTCCTGCTTTTAAGCTCCACTAATTTCAATTAAGATATTCCAATTAATCTTAAACAAAGATTAATTGGAGTCCTTGCCTTGGACTCTGTCCTGTTTTGCTGGACGTCGAGTGGAGCAGGCGGGACGAAAGGAAGTTGCTGTTACTGGAGACTGGCTGGCATCGCTTTAGGCAGGCTGCTGCTGCTAGAGACTGACTATCATTGCTCTGGCTGCTGTTGCTGGGGACGGACTGCCATCGTTGTACACCAGCTGCTGTTGCCAGGAACTGTCTGCCATTGACCCCTGTGAGTTTTTGCTACCTGAGATTGACTATCATCATTCCACTCTGGTTTGCCAACGTCGTCAGGGTGGAATGCCGGAGGTTCGGAGATTTGCTTATGGGACCAGCTGTTTTTGCGCTCTGTTCATGGATGGAGCAGTCTCGGTCCTGGAGGGGATCCAGAGAGGCCACTTTGCAGCTTCGAGAGAAGGACGGCTGTTTGGCTGGAACCCAGGTTCGGCGGCTCTTCTGCTCCCAGAATGTGGCCATTCCAGAGTACCAGCTAAAAGAACTGAACTTGATAGCAGATAGAGCTTCATAGGAATTATAGGGTTGCGTTGGAGGTCACTGTGTGCCCGTGA
>NW_015387736.1:96718-111871 GCF_001527695.2 Protobothrops mucrosquamatus | reverse complement strand
ACCTACCCCCCGACCTACGTACAGTTGCGGACCTGCGCCTTTTTCGCCGAGCCCTGAAGGCCCATCTATTCCGTGCGGCCGGCCTGGCGTAGTTTGGATTGTGTTTCAGTGGGGGGTTTTGTATGGGTGTGTTTTTAGAACAGGCCTATTATTCAATTCGATTTTAAAACAGAAACTATTTATTTATTTGTGGTTTTTATTATCGCCTGTTCACCGCCCTGAGTCCCGCAAGGGAGATAGGGCGGTATATAAATTTAATAAATAAATAAATAAATAAATTAATTAATAAAAGTTTGGGTATCCCTTCTACAACACACATAATATTCCAAGAATAACATTCTAATATTTTCACATATATTCCATCTCTTAATTTAATACATCATTAATTAATACCTTTCTTCTCTTATCATAGATCTCTCTAATTCTTCTGCTATTACAAAATAGTTTTCTATATAAACAGAGTAAAAAAACAAAAAAAAGAATCATTTCGACCTGTTAAGTAAAATTTAACTTTCAACCAAATTAACTATCGTATCTAAGACAAACATATTATTACACCAATTATTATCTTACTGCTTTCATTTACTCAATTAGATTGTCAAATCAGTCCAAATCTCTAAAGCCTTTTTGACCCAATAATTAAGATTTTAAATCACATTTTTAAATCTAACTCTGGCTTTTTTTCTATACCAAGCTGGTTTCCGTAATGTCACATCTACTGTATGTCATCAAATCTCAGCATTTGAGTACTGTTTATCAACAAATCGATCTGATCAAAATTCTCTTCCCCTTCTTCCAGTATCATGTAAGCAATATAGTCCATTTTATTCCATATTATAATTTCAGCTTGATTATCCAGGTTATCATAACTTTCAATCGATCGCATCTGGCTGTCAATTCCTGTTAATTTTAGCAATGGGAGTACTTCACTTATAGTCATTTTTTGATCTTCAAAGTTCTCCACCGTTTGTACATAGACTTGTGAAATATCCTCCTCTGTAGTAGTTGGTTGATTTATAGAGTAGTCATTTAAAGTCTCAATCTGGGATTTTGGGTCCAGAATTTTTCTAAAGTTCAATTGATCAGTGAGTTCTTCCATCTCAAATTGTGTACACTGTTGCATATAAGCTTCTTCTTGGCCTGTAGATTGGTCTTTTAAAATTTGGGGCTCAGCTTGTGATTCTAGAAGATGGTCTTTAGTTTTTCTCCATGACTTCATCTCCTCTGTCATTTCCAATATTTTTTCCACTATCAGCTCATAATCCAGTCCAGAATTCAATTGATCAGTAAATTCTTCTTCCATCTCAGATTGTGTATACTGTTGCATATGGGCTTCTTCTTGGCCTATAGGTTGATCTTTTAAAGTTTGAGGCTCAGCTTTTGGTTCTGCAAAATAATCTTTAGTTTTTCTCCATAACTTCATCTCCTCTGTCATTTCCAATATTTTTTCCAATATCAGCTCATAGTCAAGCTATGGGTAAAAGTTTTCTATTTCCATAGTAAAAGAGTCTTTTAATCTTTTTGTGGAAACTATATTTATTAAGAGTCCATATACATCCGCTTCCACAATTTTTAAATCACAAACACAACCCACAGCTGTTTCCAAGCCTTTATCTTTTCTTCTTGTTAATTCCTGAAGGTCACAACCATCTTCAAACACCAAAGCAAAGACATTAGAATTGCAGTAAATATTTTCGCCACAAGATGTCCTCAGTAAGCTATAGAAAGTTTTTTTCTTTGCATGTTAAAAGCCTTTATCTCGTTAAGAATGACAAAGAAAGAGACAGAAAAAAGCAAATATTTTCAGTATAGTAAGTAAAATAATGCTCTATATTACAAATCTTTCCAGGGATGCCCAATATCCAAAAGGTTCAAAATATAATAAGTGCTATTCTGTAGTTTTGTTTAAAGTATTTTCCCCCCAAACAGACAGATGCCGCTTTCTTAGAACAGGTAAGTCATCCAAAGAGCAAGCCCTTTGCAGGAAAAATAGTTCAAGCAAATAGTCAGGATGGAGAGAGGGAGGAAAGGTCTCACCCGGATTCACCACGGTGGTTCTTTATGCTTAGATGATTTTCTGACTTCAGCTGGCACAGCGAAGTGATCGGCCATTTTACTGGCTGATCTTCTTCTCCGTCGGCCCTATGGAGTTAGCTCGGACTGTAGGGGGATCCGCCACTCCACCGCGTTGAGCAAAAGCCTCCTTGACGGTGGTCACCCCTCCAGGGCAATTTAAGACCCGCATAAGGGTCTACCAGTGGAGAGAATACAGCCAACGAAGAGCGACAGCTCTTCATGTGGCTAAGCCTGCCGTGATCCGGAAGCGGAAGTCAAGACCCTATCAATTTGATAAACTCCCGCCAAAACTTTTCAGTAAACTGCATCCCCCCGTTCATAGATGATGCGCTTTGGGACTCCATGCAGCCTATATATATAGGCTGGACAAACAGTTTGGCTAAGGTCCGAGCTGATGGGATCTTTGGGCACACCACAAAATGCGCTTGCTTTGAAAACAGGTCAATCACAGTCCAGATTACAGTATTCCCAGAACTTTCAGGCAGTTCCACAATGAAATCCATGGCTATCTCTTCCCACATGTTGTGGGCATTAGCCACCAGCTGCAACAACCAGGAGGTTTTCCTGCCAGTTTTTTTATTGAAGTGCATATCAGACACCCAGCAACATAGTTCTCTATGTCCTTGTTCATTTTGGGCCAGCAGAATTGCCTCCTGGCCAAATGGAGTGTCTTCACAAACCCAAAATGAACAGGTGGCTTCATGTGATGACACCTTTGCATAATTTGGGTTCTTAGGTTGAGTGGCACGTACAATTGAGTTTTTCAAAAGCTGCTTGACAGTACATAGTCCAATTGAGTGGCTGGCTTCAGCGCTCCTCCTCCTGTTTTTAACAGCTCAGTAATAGGCAAAGCTATCTATGCAAAGGAGGGAATAAATTGTCAGTAGAAATTAGTAAACCCCAAAAAGCTCTATAACTGCCTCTGGGTTTGGGGAGCTTCCCACTCTAATATGACTTTCACTTTTCCAGAGTCCACTTCCACCCTCTTGCTTGATTTGTGATACCCTAAATCAGGGGTATCAAACACAATTTCATTGAGGGCCACATCAGCATTGTGGTGCCCTCAGAGGGAGCAGGGGGGTGTAGCCCACTAGGTGGGCATGGCTATGGTGGTCACGGCAGATGGGGTGGGCATGGCCAGGGTGGGCATGGCCACCTCAATGTTGCTTGTGGGGGGATACCTATGGGGGCTAGAAGGGTTGGGGCAGAGCCAGGGGATCTCTGGGGCGGTGGGCAGGAGGCTCATCCTGTGGGGTGAAGTGGGGCATGGCAGGGTCAGGGTGGGGGTGCCATTGCCCCAGGGCAAGGCAAGGTGAGGCAGGGGCTAGGGTGGCTCCTGCCGGACACCATCAGCCCCTGTACACAGAGGCCAGCAAGCACACGGGGGCCAACGGTGTCCATCAGCAGTCACAGCCTGCCAGCCCCTTGACAAGGCACACTGTGGAGCTCTGCAGCCTGCTGCAAATACTGGGCTAGCCCTCCAGCAGCAGGCGGAGTAGGGGAGGGGGGAGGCACATGATGCAGACAGCTGGATGCGCCTACTCCATCCCATCTATTTTTGCTTGCGGTTGGAGAGCAGGTCACTGCTGGTAAGCTCCTCGGCCCCCTCGCAGAGCTTGCCCTTGAACAGCACATGAAGCCTGTTCCCCTCACGCTCCCGACACACCTTGGCCCTGCCTCAGGCCACCGCCACCAGCAGCTTGCACAAGTCCATTAGGCTGCCACTGCCACTGCTGCCTAGAGCACCTGGCCCGCCCAGCACAAAGGAGGAGAAATGGCCAGCTAGGAAACTCGAATAGAGGTGGTAAAGCACACCCATGCCCAGCAAGCAAAAGGCCACCCCAAGCAGGGAAAGCCAGATCCCCATTGGTGCCATGCCCTCCCCAGTCCCAGCTAGGATTGCATGCCTCCACCCATCTCTGCTAGGCCTGGGCAGCCATGATGCCGATGGGGATCCAGCTTTCCCCACTCGGGGTGGCATTTTGCCTGCTGGCCCTGGGCATGCTCTACCACCTCTACTCGGGGTTTTCTAGCTGACCTAGCTTCACCTCCTTCGTACTGGGCAGCCTGCAACTCTAGGTGGTAGCCTAATGGACCTGTGCTGGCAGCCACGGCAGGTACCGAGGTGTGTGAGGGGAATGCACTCCACCTGCGGGCCAAGGGCAAGATCCTTGAGGGGGCTGAGGAGATGACCAGTGGCGACCTGCTTTCCAACCAAAAAGAGATGGGACAGAGTAGGTGTGTCCGGCGGTCTGCATCACATGCCCCCCCAACTCTGCGTGCTGCTGCAGCGCTGCTGCTGGAGGGCCGGCCCAGTATTCACTGCCAGATGCCATGCGCTCACCACCTCTTGTGCACATGCCTTGGGTGCTGCCGAGCTGGGCGGGGCAGGAGTCAGGGTGGTAGGGGCCAGTCCCTTGCTGTCTCCAGGGCATCCCTGGGAGCCAAATATCAGCCAATCGTGGGCCGGATCCAGCCCAAAGGTCTTGTTTTTGACATGTCTGCCCTAAATAGTCCAAGTTTTTCTTTTCCACTTCTTGTGGAAGTCACACTTGGGTAGTTTGCCTTAGAGTTTGGCTTTAGGCAGCTTCTGCAACACCTCTCTCACTAACTTCATGTGTTCTTCCATTGTTTCTGAGTAAATGAGAATGTCATTGAGGTAGACCAGTACCCCCTTGAATAGATGATTGTGCAGCACCTCATTAATTAGCTACATGAACACCGCTTGTGTCCCCTGCAGTCTAAAAGGCATCACACTGAACTGATAGCATCCCAAGGGGAAGTTGAAAACAGTCTTCCATTCATCTCCCTTCTTGATCCTCATACGATAGTACACCTCTCTTAAATTCAACTTGGTGAATACCTTCCTCTTGGACAGGTGCCCGAGCATGTGTTTCATGAGGGGGAGGGGGTACATATTTTCCACCCACACACAATTAATCCCCCTAAAATCCACACACAATCTCAGCAACCCATTTTTTTTCTCCTTAAAGAGCACTGGTGCAGCCACCTTGGATTTAACTGGCTGGATGAAGCCACTGGCTAAGTTCTTGTCCACAAAGATTCAGAGTTCATCTATCTCCCCTGGAGTCATGGAGTACATTTTTGGCTTAGGGAGCTTTGCCCCTGGTAGCAATTCTTTTATAGTTAAAAGTTTTATTAATTTTTTAAAATCACAGTCTTTAGTGTTTTGTAAACAATATGTTGTCTGGGTTCAAATATTTAAGATTAACTTCTTCAATATAAATCTGTTCAATACTATACAATCTAGTATTTTTTCCCTGATCCTCCTTTCTTCTCCATATTTTTTCCATTTTCCTCTCATTACACCATTACAATTTTTGGTACTGTTAAGGTATACAGAGTTGGATATAAGCATCTTCATCATATTTTACTATTATCATACTATTATCATACATACTACCCAACCAGAAATAGCCACACTAAAACTGACCAATCGATTTCTCCCCTAAGACAGAAACAGGCACACCCACAATCCCCCACAAAGAAGAATGCAGACACCTAGCAAAAAGACAACTTCAAATATCCCTAAAAAGGTTACTTCAAATATCCCTTAAAAAGCCACATCAACAAACACACCTTATTACTGCAGCAAGATTATTAGTAGCCCAATACTAGAAACAAAAAAATTTGCCCTCAATGGATGAATGGAGAAATAAGGTTTCTAATCTGGCGGAGATGGCAAAAATCTCCGCGTATTTGAAAGACCAATATCAGGAAAAATATATTAAAATATGGGAAAGATGGATAGTTTATATACAGAAGAGATATGAGATAAAAAATTACCATGTAGGTTATGAATAAAAAATTTTTCTTATGTTTGTAGAACGAATGTTATGAAGGGGGTTAAAGAAATTAGGATGTTGTTTGTTTTAAAGTTAGAGAGTATGGTAGATAAGTTGTGGATATTATAATGGTTTGGTAACGCTGTGTTCAGTTCTGGGAAGTGAGGGAGGGAAAAGGGGGGGAAGGGAGGGGAAGGGGGATAATGGGGTGGGGGGAGAGTCGGGATGGTATTATAAGTATGCATTAATAGTTATACAACTAAAATGTGTAATCTTAGAATTGAAATGTATGTATGTTAATGCATTTTATGTTTGAAAGATGTATAATTTTTTCTACTTTAAAAATAAAAATTTTCAAAAACAAAACAAAACAAAAAAAAAACACAAACACACCTGAGATAAACAGAAAAGAACCCCAGACTGCAGCCCCCCCCAAAAAAGAAAGGAGAGTGTTGGTAATAGGAAAAATATATCTTGAAAGGAACAGAACCATCCATCTGCAGACCAGACATACAATCCAGAGATGTATGCTGTCTCTCTGGAGCAAAAATCAAAGATGTGGCTGAGAACCTAACCAAAATAATTAGGCCCACAGATTATTACCTCCCCCCTCCTCCACATTGGGATGAACGACACAACAAACAACCTGCATATGATAGTGAGGGGTTATAAATAATTAGGCAATAAAGTCAAGAAGCTAGGAGCACAAGTAATGTTGTCATCAGTACTCCCAACAAAAGGCTAACACCCATTGAAAGAAAAAAGAATTTTAGAAATAAACCATTGGCTAAAGGGTTGGTGTCGACAAGAAAACTTTGGTTTCCTGGATCATGGACTACATTTCCTACACAAAGGATTCTTGGCAAGGGATGGACTACACCTCACGAAAACAGGCAAAAATGTACTTGGAAAAAGACTGGCCCAACTCATCAGGAGGGCTTTAAACTAAAACTGAGGGGGAGGGTGACCAATCTCTAGAATCTCTAGAACCCCAAACCAATCACAAATCCCAAGAAAATAAATGAAACTATGAGGTTGGCAGTGATGGGGGAAAAAAAGAAATACCCAAACAACAACCAGGAGATACAGAAAACACTCCCAAGGACAGGAATAAAAGTCTTAAATGCTTATATACAAATGCTCAAAGATTGGGGAACAAACAGGGCTAACTAGAAACAATAGTACATGAGGGAGGGTATGACATAGTTGGCATAAAAGAAACCTGGTGGGATGAAACCAAGGAATGGAATGGACTGATAGATGGATACAAATTGTTCAAAAGAAACAGGTCTGCAAAAAGAGGAGGGGGAGTTGCACTATATATAAGAGAACACTACATATCTACAGAAATGCATATGATCAAAGATAAAATCTCTCCAGAATGTATATAGGTCAATATATATATATAAAAGTGACATTGCCATAGGTGTATATTACAGGCCACCCAACCAATCAGAAGAAATAGACGAACTGTATGCCAACCAGTTAACAAATGCATGTAGGAAGCACACCACAGTAGTAATGGGAGACTTCAACTATCCAGATATCAACTGGGAGACAACTCTGCAGTGAGCGGGAAATCAAACAGATTCCTAACCAACCTAGCCAACAACTTTGTCACCCAAAAGATGGAGGAGGGAACTAGACGTAAAGCTATACTGGACTTAATCCTTATAAACAGAGAAGAAGTGATAGAGGGAGTTGAAGTTGCCGGAACCTTGGGCGAAAGTGACCACGTCATACTGGAATTTAATATAATGCAAACACTAGCAATAGAAAACAATCCAACCAATGTCCTAAGTTTCCAAAGAGCAGACTTTAACAAACTCAAAGGGGAAAATAACCCAGGAAGCATGGAAAGACCTGAAAAATGTGATCACAAAAACCCAAACCAGCACAATACCACTGAGAAAGAAAAACAAGAAATCCAAGAAGTAACCAGCATGACTGCACAAAGATGTCTCTGACAAACTGAAAGACAAAAAGGACAAATACAAAAAAATGGAAGGAGGGGCACAGCAGAACATACAAAGATGAAGTCAGGAAATTAAAGGCTCAGAACAAACAAAGACTTGCCACAGAAATCAAGGACAATAAAAAAAAGTTTCTTCCAACATATTAACAACAAGAAAAAAATCAAGTAAACTGTAGGCCCACTAAAGAGAGAAGATGGCAAAGAAATTATAAGCAACAAGGAGAAAGCAGAGCTGCTTAACTCATACTTTGTGTCAGTCTTCACACAAAAAGAAACCATAGCCCAACACACCAACAAAACCACTGCAAAAGATATACTGGAACCAAAAATTAAAATAAGCAAGAAAATGGTAAGGGAACACCTATTCAACCTTGCTGAATATAAATCACTAGGACCCGATAGACTACATCCCAGAGTTCTGAAAGAGCTGTCAGATGTTATCTCAGAACTGTTGCACCACATCTTTCATAAATCATGGAGCACCAGGGAAGTACCTGAAGATTGGAAAAGGGCTGATGTGGTCAAGAAAGGGAAAAAAATGGACCCAGAAAACTACAGACCAATCAGTTTAACATCAATACCAGGAAAGATCCTAGAAAAGATAATCCAAAAACAGATCTGTGAACAACTAGAAGCAAACAAAGTCATAAATAGTAGCCAGCACAGGTTTGTTAAAAACAGATCATGCCAAACCAATCTCATCTCATTCTTCAATAAAGTGACTAAACTAACAGACCAGCAAAATGCAGTGGATGTAGTATACTTAGATTTCAGTAAGGCATTTGACAAGATAGACCACAACCTACTCCTTGGCAAGTTAGGAAAAGGTGGAATAGACAACATCAACACAAGATGGATCTGTAGTAGTAGTAGTAGTAAAAAAAATGAAATTATTCCATATAATCTTGATATGACTAACCTTCCACAGTTTTTATCAATTGTCAATATTGGCTAAAAAAATCTGGGAGTTACAGTCTAGGGAAAACTGTCTCAGCAGAAAGAATAAGAATAATTGTGATCAGTTCTGCCCTTATTTTGGGGTATTGAGTTTTGGCTGCTATCAACATCTATTTTGCAATATAATAAAACTAACTGTGACTAAATATATTAAATGTTATTTAAATGTTTCAAAAATCAATAAAACCAAAATTATAATTTTATGTCATTTTTAAATGGTTTCCTCTAATGAGAAGACAAGCTTCTCTTTTTTAAGCTCTAAAAGCACAGACTGGTTAATATATCCAAAGACTTTTTTAAATAATCCATTTCAAACAGAAACATAAAAAATTGCACTAGGAACAAATTTTGGAATTTTATTTCCATTTGACTTTAAAAGCAAAAAAATATAATCAAGAAGGGCCAGATAGTATTCTGCTTCAAAATTCTATTGTGGGTTAGGGCTAACTTAGAAAGTTAGGGCAGACTATAGGAATATAAATGGAAAGAAATTTGCCCAGCTCAAATGGACATTATTGATTTGCACAGTGCCCGTCTCAAGCCAATAAGCAGCTTGAAGATCAACACAATTCAAGTTAGAAACAAACAGGCAGCAAATACAACTCTTTTAGAATCAACGTTACATGATCCTTGACAATTAGCATCTTGACAACTGTTTATTGCAGTGATGGTTGCTTCTGTGACGCAGATGAGAATAAAGAATAGAACAGTCAGTCCTGGACCAATATACAACATTCCTTTTCAGAATGTTTGGGTAGGGGGGAAAAGTATTTAGTGAATATCAGATAGAGTCTGCTCACTGTGAAGTAAAGAGATGTCAGGCATTGTTAGACATGCAGTGTATGCCAGTTAATCAGAAAAGAAAGGGATATATGATAAAGCCTCAATGGTATGACTAGCTATTATGCCAAAATATTTTCAAAAGTGGCTACAGGTATGGACATAATTGGCCCTTTCCCAAAAGATCTAATGGGTCTGCCATTACAAAATATGAGAACCTGAGGCAGTTAAATTACTATGGCAAAATAGATAGCAGAAAAATTAATAAACATAGGTAATAGAATAAGCATGCTTTATTGTATCTTGACAAATCAGAGAAGTAGTTTTCAGTTGGTCCTCCTGAAACTCTTACAAAATCTTGGGTGTGAAAGTCCATATCAACAGCAAGCAAATGGATTAATGGATTACATGGATTAGAGTCTCTAGAACCTGTTAATATCTGCAGAATACTTGGCTACGATATCTAAATTTGTGCACAGAGAAGTAATGCAATCTTGAACAGGATATAAGACTTTTGAATGAAGACTGGCAAGGTGAATTGTAGATGTAATAAATGAAAATTGAAGTAACAAGACTGAAACCCCTTAAAATCTTGTTGCATATATATTAACATAAAAAGAGAAAATGCAGTCTCTAATTCAAATAGCACAAGAACACTCAGCCTTAGGATAGGACTCAGAAAAACAGTAATAAAATAAAAATGTATGAAACATACAACTGGCAGTAAAATATCTAGTGCTTTTGTTATATCAACCACTGAATGCAAAACACCCTATTGAAAAACAAATTTACTATACCAACCTCTTGAGAAAGTTCCATACAAGAAAAAATAACTTTCTTTGCACAACCTGAGTAAGAATTATCAAGACCTATTGGAACATGATATAGCTGTTCCAATAGGTCTTGATAATTTTTACTCAGGTCGTGCAAAGAAAGTTATTTTTTCTTGTATGGAACTTTCTCAAGAGGTTGTATAGTAATTTGAACCATATAGATCAGTGGTGACGAACTTATGGCATGCGTGCCAGAGGCGGCACTTGGAGCCC
Organism: Protobothrops mucrosquamatus; assembly: GCF_001527695.2. Classification (NCBI taxonomy): domain Eukaryota; kingdom Metazoa; phylum Chordata; class Lepidosauria; order Squamata; family Viperidae; genus Protobothrops; species Protobothrops mucrosquamatus. The sequence continues at coordinate 101,231 of NW_015387736.1, read as the reverse complement.
TCTCTGTGGGCACATGTGCCGTTGCCCCAGACTCGACTCCCCCCACGACCCCCTCCTCACCAGCAGCCCCCCTGGAGGAGAGTCTCCCCCCGAGTGTGGCCCACATGGAGCAGCACAGCCAAGGACATGGCAGCCAGGCAGCATAGACAAGACTCTGCCCTCACGCCCCATCGCTGCACAGTTGATGCTGTGGGGCACAGGCAAAGGCCGTGGCAGCCATAGCGGTGCTGGGCTACCTGGGTGATCTGCGGCGGATCCTGGAGGCAATGAGTGGCCCTCCGGGCAGGCGGAGTGGGGGCAGAGCAGGGCGGGGCAGGGGGTAGAGTGAGGGCGGGGCCAGTTTTTGGGCACTCGGTCTCTAAAAGGTTTGCCATCATTGATATAAATCAATGAAAAACTGTCACAAAGAAAAAAATTCTTAAACAACTAATCCCAATCTCCACACTGCATTTATTAATGTATCTGGAATAACCATATTGGAAGACTATATTGTCAATGCTGAAAATGCTAACAGAGATCATATCACATTCCAGAAGGAAAAGAAATGGATAAGCATTCAATTATTTCATACTGAATGGCATGCCTCTGTTGTGTGATTCCTAAATCAAATGTGAGATCTGGTTCCATGCACACATGAAATGGTAAATTTAGTTTAACATTAGCTGTTAATTCTAACAGCTATTAGATGCCACATGTAGATGATCTTCTAGCTACAGTAAGGTTCAATATCTCTCTACCACTGACTTGAAAAAATGATAAAGAAACTTGGAAAGATAGATATCAGCCTTTTGACATAGGTGAGATCAAGCTGTGGGAAAGGACATACTGTTTTTACAGAAATTGTAGAAAGGCATGCTAATCTTTGAAGAGGATACATTGTGTATTTTTCTAATCTCATGAGTTCTGCTTAAGCATGAAACCACACATAGGAACAAGGACATTAGAAGTATCTTGTTGGAATATTCATGAACAGGAAGAGTCATGTGGTAACTCAGTTAGCCAATGTGAAGAAAGTGCTACTGAGTCTGTGCAAAAAGTTATTGAGTTAGGAGCTGGATTCTTCCAGTCTCAGGTCTGTCTCTGCTGTAAGAAGTCTTCATTGTGCTATGTTGCTGTAAAGAAGAATGTATGGTATTGTAAATATTTTGATATGAATATAAAGAAGTTATTTGAATCAGCTAAAATGCAGTCAACTGTGAGATCTTCTGATTTATTTTTTCACCAATAGAGAAATTAAAATTCTCTAACATATCTGCTATGTGCAAAGCTGGTTTTGACTAGAATTTGCTGGCATGGAGATTGACTTACAGACAATCACCAGGAATTAATAGCCATAAAAGGTAAATAATAAATAAGGGTAGGGGGAGATAAAATTTGAGGAATGGGAGATGTAATTAGGGGCAGAGAATAATGTATTCACTTTAGGCAGTTTGGATAGGTTGTGACGGCCTGAGTACTCAGCCAATGAGGAAAAGGTGGGAGGTAAATTTGCAACAGTGATAGGGAATGTAATGAAAGTATATTGATGATTTAAGGTGTGTCCACTGTACCTGTGAGTAGTGATACACCCTCTGTCATGGTTCCGACAGATGAAACTCTTCAAAGAACTTCGAGGCATTGTTTACCTTTAAGAATCTTTATGGGAGTAGCATAACTTCGGCACTAACATAGTTGAAGCCAAAAACTGGATTCCCCTCCCCTGAGCACATAGTATCAAAGCACAATTCCCTCCTTCAATTAACAGTCATAAATCACATTGTCCAATTAGTTTGAAATGCAGACTTTCCCTCCTGTTCTGCTACCCGCCAATTCTTATCATTTCTTATTTCACACACTAGTACAATATTGTTATGTCTAACTAACTCCCACCACATTCCGCCTCCTCCCCCAGCATCATCTAATTCTAAGAGTAAAACATAAGAAAAAAGGCTGTATCTTCATATGTTGTCAAAGCAAGAACATCCAATGTTAGCAGCGTTGACATCCAGCCCCCTTTACAAAAAGGACAGATCCTGTAGTGTAAACAAAAGCAGATATTAGGGACTGTCTCTCGGTTTGTTAGGGTGTTTCTTATAGAATCTTCTGATGAGTCTGTCAGCTTTCACATCGCTAGATTTCACCCATGTGGCTTCAGATAGCGAGTATCCCTTCCAGTGTACTAGGTACTGCAATTTCCCTTAAACATTCCAGAATCAAGAATATGCTTTACTTCATAGTGAGTTTGACCCGCCACTACGAGGGATCCAGATGCCTTCTTAGGGAGAGGTCTTAAAGTGGATTCTTGGAAAGGTTTCAACAAGCTGCAATGGAAGACAAGGTGAATTCTCCCTAAAAGCCTAGGGAGTTTTAATTTTACTGTGACTGGATTGATGATCCTTACGATGGGGAAAGGCCCCAAGAATTTCGGTCCTAATTTCTTACTGGGTAATTTAAGGCGTAAATATTTAGTCGACAGATAAACCTTTTCCCCAACTTGGAATGTTCTTTGAGAGGCTCTCTTTTTATCTGCCTGCTTTTTATAAGTCTCGGAAGTCTTTCTTAAAGCAGCTTTCATGGCTTTCCAAACCTCTTCCCACCCCCTCACCCATTGATCAAGTGTCTGAGAAGTGGAGGGTGCTTGAGGGTATTCAGGTATTGGGCTGAACTCTTTTCCTGTAGCCACTCTGAAAGGCATGAAGCCAGTGCTGCTGTGAACAGAGTTATTGTAAGCCACCTCTGCAAAATGGAGGAGGTCGGTCAAATTGGTTTGCTGGTAGGAAATATAACATCTGAGATATTGCTTCACCATCTTGTTAGCAGCTTCCACGGCCCCATTAGTACGGGTGAAAGCAGATGATAGACCTTGAGATGATCCAATTAATTTAAGAAAGCTCCTCCAAAACGTAGCTGTGAACTGCACCCCCCTGTCCAAAATTATTCATTTAGAGGCTCCATGCAGCCAGTAGATATGTTTCAGGAACAATTTAGTCAGTCATTGGGCAGATGGGAGTCCTTTGCACGTGATGAAATGAGCCTGCTTCAAAAATAAGTCTATCACAGTCCAGATGACAGTATTTCCTCTACTTTCAGTGAGATCTACTATAAAGTCCATAGCTATTTCTTCCCATGGTTGAGAAGGGTCTGCCACTGGCTGCAGTAACCCAGGGGGCTTCCCTGGAATTCTTTTCATGGTGGCACATACAATACAACTCCTGACATAGTTTTCCACATCCCGTTTTAGCCCCGGCCACCAAAATGGGATGTAGAGTTTTTAAATATCCAAAGTGTCCAGCCTGTTTTACATCATGGCTGTGTTTGAGAGCATTAAGGCGGAGGGATTCAGGCAAGTACAGTTTCCCCCCCCTTGTAAGCCAAACCATCCCTGCATGTTAGGGAGGTTTGATTGTCTTTGAACCATTGATCGGTGAGGAGCTCTTATTTTCTTTGCCCCAGGATCATCAGGATTAGGGGCCCTGCGGGGTGTGAGTTGAGCAGCAGTTTGTGGATTGGAGATAATTGCCTCGTTAATCTCTTCGCGTTTGCTTTTGTACTGGGGCAATTTCGATAATGCATCCACTAGGAAGTTTTTTACTCCCGGTATGTACTTTAGAGTGAAGTTGAAATGGTTAAAGTACTGTGCCTACCGCACTTGCTTTGGGGACAATTTGCAGGGAGTTTTCAGTGCTTCCAGATTTTTGTGATCTTCCATACTTCAAAAGGCACCTTGCTCCCTTCTAGATAGTGTCACCAGTTTAATAGCCCCCACCTGATTACGAAGGCTTCCTTCTCCCAGATTGCCCATCTCCTTTCGCTTTCAGTAATTTTTTTAGAGGTGTAGGCACGGGGTTGCAAGATCCTACTTTTGTTCTTTTGCAGTAATACAGCTCTGACAGCCACATCGCTGGCGTCAGCTGGAATTACAAAGGGCTTCCCTTGGCAGGGGTGTTTTAGGACTGGTTCAGCAGCAAATAGTCTTTTTAAATTCTTGAAAGCTGTTTGACAGCCCATAGTCCATGCTAGTGGTTGGCTCGGTCGCGGCTTCCCTCCTCCTTTGCCTGTTTTGAGTAGTTCTGTAAGGGGAAGGGCAATCTTGGCAAAGGAGGGGATGAATTGACGATAGAAGTTGCCAAAACCTAGAAAGCTCTAGAGCTTTTGTGAGTCTTTGGGGCTGCCATTCTATTACAGTCCTCACTTTGGCTAGGTCCATTTCAATGCCCTCATTGGAAATTCTGTAATCAAGGTAATCTAATCGGGTCTGGTGAAATTCACATTTTGACAATTTGGCATAAAGCTTGGCATTCAATAGCTTCTTTAACAATTCTCTCACCAGCTTTATATTTATTTATTTATTTATTTATATTTCAACTTATATGCCGCCCTTCTCCCCATGGGACTCAGGGCGGCTCACAGCATATTAAAACAATATAAAACATTTCCCCTCTAAAAGCCAATTAAAAACCAAATATTTGTCGCTGTGTCTTGATAAAATCCTTAAAATTGTCCCTATTTAAAATTCACCCTAGGTCAGACCCGC
>NW_015387736.1:88804-96340 GCF_001527695.2 Protobothrops mucrosquamatus | reverse complement strand
AAAGCCCCGAATGATCTCTCCCAGCGGCTTCACATAAATATTGAACAGTAAGGGAGAGAGGACCGACCCCTGAGGCACCCCACAAGTTAGGGGCCTGGGAGTCGACCTCTGTCCCCCTGCCAATACAGACTGCGTACGATCGGTGAGGAAGGAGGAGAACCACTGCATAACAGTGCCTCCCACTCCTAACTCACCGAGATATGATCAGTCATATTCGTGCTGTATATCAGGATGTCATCAAGATACACCAGAACCCCTTTGTATAAATGATCATGTAGGACCTCATTAATCAACTCCATGGATATGGCTGGGGCCCCCTGTAGTCCAAATGGCATGACTTTGAACTGGTAGCCTCCCAAGGGGCAGTTGAAGGCAGTTTTCCATTTGTCTCCCTCCTTTATTGTTACCCAATAATATGCCACTCTCAGATCTAATTTAATGAAGACACTCCCCTTAGCCAGGTGGGTGATTAAGTCCTTCAGGAGAGGGAGGGGAGACCTTTATAATCAACGCAGAGATGAAGAGACCCATCTTTTTTTTCTTTAAACCTCACAGGGGCTCCCACAGCAAACTTGGCCTGTTCAATGAATCCCCTTGCTAGGTTTTTATTCATGTATCGCTGCATCTCCTCCATTTCGAGGGGGGACATAGTGTACAGTCTCGGTCATGGGAGTTTGGCTCAGTTTGATAGAGCAATCATTGGGTCGGTGAGGAGGCAGGGCATCACATTCTTTCTCACTAAATGCCTCCACTAAATCCCTGTACTCGCTGGGGATGAGTGGTTTGCCTGGTGGTGGTGAGGCAGCCATGTGCGCTTGCTCATTAGGTGGCCTAAAATTTTCTGTAACATCAGTTGAATCAGTGGGGTTTTTTGGACCTATAGGTAGCCTCACATTTCTCATTCTTTTCTCCCATCAGATAAATGGCTTCCATTTGTCCAATCAGGCTAATCCTAGGACCACAGCCTCAGTAATTTTTGGAGCCACCAGGAAGCGAATAAACTCCCAGTGCTCATCTATTTCTAGGCATAGGGGCTCAGTTAATTGCGTGACTAAAGTCCCTCCCATCAGGGAGCCATTGGTTTGCTGAAACCTCATGGGTTTGGAGAGCAGTTTTGCTCGTATGCCCATTTTCATGGCAAATGGCAAGCTAATGACACATCGGGAGCATCCAGAATCGACTAGCAGTTTTAAGTCTGCCTGTGCCCCCGACTTAGGGATTATGAGTTTGGCAGGCAGTGAGAAAGGTGGGATGTGTCGACTCACCATTGGGTCATTCTCTCCTTCATCGTTGCTGTCAAAAAAAGGGTAGAATGGGAGCGGGTCCAGTCTGAGTCCCGGCATCCTCCTGTATGGGGGATATGACCTGGGTAACAGGTTCCTCTGTAATCTGGTTGGATTTCTCTCTCGTTGGCTGCTGGGCAGGTTTCTTTCTCGCTGTCAGTCCCGGTCTGCTCTGCTGTTGGGGGTAAGGAACTGGGTAGTTTGCTGCTTGATGTCCCTGCTGTCCGCATCAGAAGCACTTGATTGGCGGGCCTGCAGGTGGCCTGGGTCTTTCAGCAGTTGCAGCAGTTGGAGGTTTTCGGGGGTGTTGCTGTTGGGGTTGCTCTGGCCTCAACTTGGCTTCAGGTGGGAGAGGCTTCTTATAGCGGGCGAGCTGGACATCTAGTCTTACTGCCACCTGATACCATTCTTGTAGCTGATCATGTACCGCTCGATAGATGCAGGCTTGAGAGAGGTGATCGTCCAACCCTTCCCTGAAGTGATGGACTATGGACTGCTCAGCCACCTCTCTATCCGACCGGCTAACTTGTGGAACTCTTGTACGTACTCCAGGGCAGGCCTGTCGGCTTGTTTTATCTTATGGATCTGTTCTTCTGCTTTGAGGGCAATGGATGGGTCCTCAAATCTTTCTCTAAGTCCCAGGAGGAAGAAGTGGGGATCCTCCAATTTGGGGGCTTGCTCATTATATAAATTGTTCAGCCATTCGGATGCCTCTCCCTCTAAGCTGGATGTAATCACATCGACCATAGCGCCTGGGTCCAAGTAGAGATAGGCCCAGCAGTTCAAATGAGAGTGCACGGTTGAGGGAAAAAAAACAGCTTTTCTGGGTCCCCATCGAAGGTTACTCTGAAAGGTGGAGCAATCACTGACTGCTGGGCCCCCCACTGTGGCTGATGCATCCCCAATTGCTGCTGGCCCCACCCTGGCTGATGCCAAATTCCCAGGGGTTGCATGTTCAGGGGCTGTGGCCACCCCCTGTTGTGGTTGCAATACCGGTAGTACTGGCCTCTTGAGTTGTTGGAGGTCTCCTAAAGGTTGCTGTCTGGGTGGGGGCTGCTGTTGTCTTCTCTGCCGTTGGCCCGCGGGGGCTTGTGGCGCCCTCTGCTGCTGCAGGCCCCTCAATGGTTGCTGGATGAGTGGGGGTTGTTGCTGGATCTCCCTCATTTGCTCCCCCCCAGCTGTTGCTCTCCTGGCTTCTGCACCACCCCAAGCTGTTGCAAGGCCTCTATTAGCTGATGCAAGCTCAAAGATTGCTGACCTTCCACCTGTAGGGGCTGCCAAATTCCCCATTGCTGCAGGGGGCCCAGGCTGGGGTTCCCTCTCTCTGTGGGGCTGGAGGCCCTGGCAGGGGACTCCAGGGTCTGGAAGGCTGTTTGATCTGTGAGGGAGGGGCTGGAGGCCTCTCTCAGCAGGAGTTGTTCTCCGCTTCTCACTTCTAGCTCCTCAAATTTTTCTGCCAAATATTCCACTGATGAACTACGAGCTGTGGACGGATATTTCCACTCACTCAAGTCCTCAGTGGCAGACAGCCTGGCAGCTTTCTACCCATCTGGGGAATGTGATATGCAGGAATCCCTTTGTTGTAGCTCCACTTCATCTGCTTTTGAAGCTCTTGAGGGTGGCAAGGCCATTTCGAAGCATCTGGAGTCTCCACTGAGCTTGTCCCAATCTGACGACCAGATCAGCTCTCCTAGCTGCTTGTGTTTTGCTCCCAGCTGAGAGGCCTGCAAAAGCTCTTTCTCCACCAGCTTGCTTGTTGTTGCTTCCCTCCCTGGGGTAGCAGCTGCTGCCGGGAAACTGGCTTCAGGCAATTTGTCTTCCTTCATGATAAAATCTTCCCTGAATGCCAGCTTATCCCCCAAGTCTAGGGATAGCTCAGGACCCTCAAGTCTGGGGCTCAGGACCCCTAAATAATTTGGAAAGTTTGGAGTTTTTGGCTTAATGTCATGGTTCCAAAAGATGAAACTCTTCAAAGAACTTCGAGGCATTGTTTACCTTAAAGAATCTTTATGGGAGTAGCATAGCTTCGGCACTAACATAGTTGAAGCCAAAAACTGGATTCCCCTCCCCTGAGCACATAGTATCAAAGCACAATTCCCTCCTTCAATTAACAGTCATAAGTCACATTGTCCAATTAGTTTGAAATGCAGGCTTTCCCTCCTGTTCTGCTACCCACCAATTCTTATCATTTCTTATTTCACACATTAGTACAATATTGTTATGTCTAACTAACTCCCACCACATTCCGTGTCCTCCCCCATCATAATCTAATTCTAAGAGTAAAGCATAAGAAAGAAAAAGGCTGCATCTTCATATGTTGTCAAAGCAAGAACAGCCAATGTTAGCAGCGTTGACACTCTCTTTGCAAAGTAGTAAAAAATAAAATATCATTGTTTTCTCTTGGAAGTTTTGGCTGGTGATTGTTTATTCCAAACTAGACAACGAATCCCACAAAGCTATTGATGTTGCAGAGAAACTGAGAATGCTACTTTATTTTTATACAATATAGTAACAGAATCTTGAAAGTCTGTCCAAATTTCTGTCTGCCCTATCTTATGTAAGAACATTTTGGGGATTTTTTTCTCCATGTTTTATTTGATCTCTGGATTGTATGATCCCCAAGACCATCTTTAAAGGTTCATTCCTTCTTTTAACACATCTTTCTCTATGTTATCTCTAAATTCCTTTACAAGAGTTTAGCCCATCTTGACCATGGAAGTTGTCAGCTAACTGAGGGGTTTGAAGATGATCAGGAAAGGAAAAAAAAGGAGAGACTGCAATCGGATGGGAAAGTGGACATCTCAGAAACTTTGACATCTCACTTACTAACTCTGGTATCTGGCTGCTAAGAACAAAGGCCAGGTTAAGCAGACATAATCCTGTTTAAAACCTAGTCTGGTGCTATGTTTGGGAATTTAGCTGAGTCCTGACCAGTAGTTTTGTTTGGAACATAGCCTAGACGTTGGCTTGAAGCTTGCAATAATTCTGCATCATAACTTAAATTAGTTAAAATATTCTACAATATGTCAACTAAGGCTTAATTTGTCCTAAAGAGGGCAAGGAAGTCTGTAAGGAGGCAATGATTAAGCCTCATGTTAATTTATGAGAAATTAAAGAATTAGAAAGAGGTGAATAAACCAAAGCCCTAGAACAGTGGTAGCGAACCTATGGCACGCGTGCCAGAGGCAGCACTCAGAGCCCTGTCTGTGGGCACGTGTGCCATTGCCCCAGCCCTGCCTCTCCCTATGGCCCCCTCCTCACCAGCAGCCCCCCTGGAGGAGAGTCGCCCCTGGGCGTGGCCCGTGCGGAGCAACGCAGCCAAGGACATGGCAGTCAGGCAGCAGGGACAAGACTCCGTCCTTGCGCACTGTCGCGTGCAGATGGTGCTGAGGCATGCAGGTGGAGGGCATGGCCAACATGGTGCTGGAGGGCCGCCTGGGTGATCTGCCGCGGCGGGCCGTGGAGGCAGTAGGTGGCCCTGCGGCTGGGCATGGGGCGGGGCGGGATTGAGGCATTTGTGGGCCGGTTTTTGGGCAGTCAGTGTCTAAAAGGTTTGCCATCACTGCCCTAGGACTTGATCACCTCACTTAGATGGCTAATTAGGTGGTGAAGTTAACTCTGTCCAGCATCCAGAATAAACTTCAATACTAAATGGCAATATTAAAAAAACAAAAAACTTCTATGGGAATAATTATGAAACTTAATGAAGTTTTATAAAAAGCCTCCATCCAATTATTTATATCTTGTCATAACAAAAAAATAATCCTCCACAATTCCCAGATTTTTCAAAGATAGAATATTCTACAGGAAATTATAATAATTCCAGTGAGAATATATCATAATATCACTCATTAATTATAAGTTATTTCTGACAAGCAACTAGCCATAGAAAACTTTGGAAAAGGCATTTTACGCCTCTGAGACCACTTGGCTTTCAGTTGCAATTTAGTACAGTACTTGTTCCATCTGAAATACCACAACATTATTAAAATAAGCTTTTTATTTACTCAGACACAAATGCTCCCCAGTTACAAGAACTCCATTTTATTAGGAAGCAGTCATATACACAATCTCTAAAAATATGGAAGGAAATAGCAGCTATGTTATACTGAATTAGAGTAAACATTCTCTAAATACAGAATCCATGGTTTTCCAAAACAAATAAATATTCATATATTGCTTGTAAAACTATATATATATAATTGTTTTGCAAATTAAATGGATTAAAATATACTAATACAATTGATTGCAGATGTATACTATATATAAATATGATTGATATTTAATGGTTGCTTTTCATTTTAAGTTGGGTGACCTCTCAAAAGGCAGCTACCTTATCAGCAGATTTTAAACTGATTTATCCAGCTTAATTTTAAATATATGAAATGATCCCTACATTCGAACATTATAAATCTAATTTGTTTTAGTTTTGTTAGTTACAAAAAGTTATCTGTCTGAAGATCATAGTAGAGTAAACTAATGATAATTTGAACAATGTGAGCAAAAAACATAATAAGCATTATAACTTTTCTTTTGTAGTATTTTATTAATTTTCTAATTTTACATTTAAATATTTAAATATTTAAAAAGCAACGTGGTGGCTGTGTTAATTGATAATTCAATAACATACAAAAATCTTTAGTACAAATCTCAAGGTATTTCCTCTCTTTTTCCCTTAATATCTACTGTCTCATATTTGAACTAATACAGTTCTTATTATATCAATTGAGTAAAAATAGCATTTACATTTATCAATAATTTTTTAGCTTATACACATCCTAGTTGCTTTTACATTCAATCTTTATAGACAATCAATGCCCTATTATTAGTTTTTCCCAATTTTTAGTTTCCCATCAATATTTAAATTTAACATTTGATATTTATAATTTCCAAGTTTTAGGTAACCAAAGTTTCCTTTATCTCAATTCATAACAAAGTCTAATATTCAAGATACACATCTTATCTATTTAAGTATATTCTATTTCCCACCATCTTGTATCATCTAGTTAATAATACAATATAACATCTTTATTTTCAACTAATTTCCAAAATCTTAAATTTAATGACCAAAATTTCCCTTATTTCAACATCAAATACTTCCTCTCTTTTCCCCTTAATATCTACTGTCTCATATTTAAGCTAATACAGTTCTTATTATATTACATTTATCAATATATTTTAGCTTATATATATCTTAATTTTACATTCAATCTTTATAGACAATCAATATCCTATTTATTTATTTTCCCCAATTTTTAATTTCCCATCAATATTCAAATTTAACTTTTAATACTTATACTTCCAAGTTTTAAGTGACCAAAGTTTTCTTTATCTCAATTCATAGCAAAATCTAGTATTCAAAATACACATCTTGTCTATTTAAGTATATTCTATTTTAATTAGTAATATAAAATCCTCTCTAATAAATCAAAACCCCAATTTTCTTCAGCTTTATTCTAGCTTTCTTCCTTTGCCAGCTCGCTTTCCATGACAGTGCTTTTAAGTCATTAAATAGATCTCCTTCTGTTGTTATATATATTATTTGAAATAATAATAATAATAATAATAATAATAATAATAATAATAATAATAATAATAATAATAATAATAATAATAATAATAACAAAGTTGGAAGGGACCTTGGAAGTCATCAAGTCCAACCCCCTGCTCAGGCAGGAAACCCTATACCATTTCGGACAAATGGCTGTCCAGTCTCTTCTTAAAAACCTCCATTGTTGGAGCATTCACCGCTTCTGGAGGCAGGTTGTTCCACTGGTTAATTGTTCTAACTGTCAGGAAGTTTCTCCTTAGTTCTAGGTTGCTTCTCTCCTTGATTAGTTTCTATCCATTGCTTCTTGTCCTGCCTTCAGGTGCCTTGGAAAATAGCTTGACTCCCTCTTCTTTGTGGTAGCCCCTGAGATATTGGAATACTGCTATCATGTCCCCCCTCGTCCTTCTCTTCATTAAACTAGACATACCCAATTCCAGCAGCCTTTCCTTACATGCTTTGGCCTCCAGTCCCCTGATCATCTTTGTTGCTCTTCTCTGTACTCTTTCTAGAGTCTCAACATCTTTTTTTACATCGTGGTGACCAAAACTGGATGCAGTATTCCAAGTGTGGCCTTACTAAGGCATTGTAGAGTGGTATTAATACTTCACATGATCTTGATTCTATCCCTCTGTTAATGCAGCCTAGCACTGTGTTGGCTTTTTTGGCAGCTGCATCACACTGCTGGCTCATATTTAAATGATT
>NW_015387736.1:82552-88615 GCF_001527695.2 Protobothrops mucrosquamatus | reverse complement strand
TTTTCCAGAATCTTCCCAGGTATTGAGGTCAGGCTGATAGGTCTGTAATTTCCTGGATCCATTTTTTTCCTTTTTTGAAGATGGGAACTACATCAGCTCTTTTCCAGTCCTCTGGTAGTTCCCCAGTGCTCCAAGATCTTTGAAAAATATAGTTCAGTGGTTCTGAGATCACATCTGCCAGTTCCTTGAGAACCTTGGGATGTAATCCATCTGGTCCTGGTGATTTGAACTCGTCTAGGCTGGACAGGTGCTCACTTACCATTTTCTTGTCTATCTTAACTTGTGTTTCTATTCTGTTTTTATGGCACTATTTTTGATAGGTTGGTCTGCTTTTTCCTTTTGTGTAAAGACAGGTGCGAAAAATGAGTTAAATAGTTCTGCTTTCTCCCTGTTGCTTGTCACCTTCTTGCCACTTTCACCCACTAATGGACCAATCATTTCCTTCACTTTTTTCTTGTTTTTTACATGTTGAAAGAAGCCTTTTTTGGTTATTTTTGACTTTGGTCGCAAGCCTTAGTTCATTTTGAGCCTTAGCTTTCCTCACTTCACCTTTGCAGGCTCGGGCTATTTGCTGATATTCTGACTTAGTTATGTGTCCCTCTTTCCACTTTCTATACCATTCAGTCGCCATTTTTGGGGGAAGGGCTAACAAATTGTCTCTGTATTATTCCAAATCCCATAGTTGTCCTGATATGTTTGTCTTCCCTTCGGTCTGTTCTTCTTCTTGTTCCTCAAATTTCTTCTGATTTACATAGAAAGTCTTTTACATTTTCAGTGTTGTCAGTCCCTTTTCTGGATTTTCCATTGACTGTATTTGTTGGTCAGTTGAATCCTCTATCATAGTATTTAATTGTTCCACTTCTTCTGCATAGTTGATTCTTTAATTATAGTCAAAATTTGGGTTCGTATACCTAGGCTGACATCTTCTTCTTTTCTGTAGCATGTTATTTCATCACAAGCTGAAAGAATGGTTTCATGCATTGCTTTCAACATAAAAAGAATCTGTTCCTGGTCTTCATCCATATTCTCTTGATGGTGTGTTAAGTTGAGGGCTTTAAAGAGAATGAAAATAATTTTATAACTGGTATAGGACACAGCTAAGCTTCTCACAGCTGGTATTTATCTATAGTCTGAGCTTCAAGCCAAGTCTCCTTTAGACAATAACAAGTTGTAATATCAAACTTGGCCACAAGATGTCACCAATGCCGTTTAAGGTTTTTTAAGTCCAAAATTTTTATAATCCTTTTTCCAATTTTATTTCTTTTTTGTAAATAAAAACCAAAGTCTTCTGTAAAGATAAGAAATTTTTTGGTTCCCAAATTTTAGAAGCATATAAATCCAGTTAGATTAAGGTTATTCTTTCAGTGTTTTAACTTCCCTGGATAGTCAGTTGCTGCTATTAGAGGGTGGGATAGAAGTTCCCTTTTCTCTCACAGGGGGGAAGATGCTTTGGGCAGCTTTTACAGCAGTGGTTCTCAACCTTCCTAATGCCGCGACCCTTTAATACAGTTCCTCATGTTGTGGTGACTATAAAATTATTTTCGTTGCTACTTCATAACTGTAATTTTGCTACTGTTATGAATCGTAATGTAAATATCTGATATGCAGGATGTATTTTTATTGTTACAAATTGAACATAATCAAAGCATAGTGATTAATCACAAAAACAATGTGTAATTATATATTGTGAAATATTTATTTCTAATTACAAATAAATGAAATTTTGTCTTGAAGCATGGTGTAGCATGGGTAACAGTCTTAATATAATAACAGTAAACTACATTGCTACATTTTGTGACAGTTTGCATAAAAAGCCAACGTCAGTGTGAAGGTTGAGATTGCTTCTTTCTCACTTAGAAGGAGGAAAGTGCACTGTGGGAAATCATTTTTTGTTTTTTAAAAGTACTTCAATTTTTCATAAAGTTTGAAGGGCCTTTCCTCTTCCATTCCCTAATCTGTAACTCGTTCTCGCCGGTCCTTTTTTCAGGCTATGGAAAAAATCGGGTCAAATTTGAAACTTTTCCCCCCGAATACAGAGTGATCCCCAATTTGCTCTGAGAAGGGTGTATGCCCATTATTTCCTCCTCTTCATTTAGCTACATTCGAGGGCTGCAAGCGGAAGGAAGGGGGGGAGGGCAGAAAAAAGCGCAAAAGTGACTCCTATCTTTAGCAGCGAAAAAACGGCGGTGGAGGGGATGGGGTTGCATACTCTTTACAAAGTAAATGCAACCAGCAGACTCCACGTTGCAGCTTGCATTTTCAGAGACAAAGTAGATGTCCAAAAGAAAAGAAAAACTAATATCTTAAATGAAAAGTTATTTTCTGCGGCAGAGAAGTAAATGCTGTACTTACTGTGTCCCGCAACAAACGTTTTACTTGACTAAACAAGGACCAACAGAAGCCGCTTTATCTGCTTTTTCAAGCCAGGTTTCAGGCTCCTTCTCATGCTGATTATGATCAAAACCTCTGTCTGAAGCACTTCCTTTTTCTCTGAGCATCCTACAAGTCTGTTGCTTTTAGCTATAAAGGTAGAGTTACTACGATTTTTTTTCTAGTTTACTCACTTCCTGGAGATGAGCTTTTTTTTCCTCTCCCTCCCAAAAACTCTTTCCACCCATCGGAGAAAAAAAGTGGTGTGTCCAACTTTCTGTAGAGTCCCAGGACCTTCTTAAGGTGGTAAGCGGTGTCTTAAACACCACACCGACAATTGCCAGCTTTTTCAGACTTTACTTTTTTGCCGGTTGGAATGCAGAGCAGAAAAGACTAGCAGATTTTTAGCAGACACTTTCCGAGTAGGAAAGGATGTGGGGAGGGAGAGAGCGGATGGTGGACGCCCTTAAATCCCGCCAGTTGTGCAACACGCGAGGAAGCAGCAAAGCAGCAACTTTCCAGAGTTTGCTCCTCGTGGGTTTTCTAGTTGTGAAAACTGTGTGTAACAAAATCTCCTCTGTGCAAACTTCCTTGTGCGATTGCCATGAGAGGAGCGGTGTCTTGGTTCCTAAGACCATCGGAAATATGTGTTTTCCGATGGTCTTAGGCGACCCCTGTGAAAGAGTCATTCAACCCCCAAAGGGGTCGCGACCCACAGGTTGAGAACAGCTGTTTTACAGGAAAAGAAAATACTTGGGATTGAAGAGAGATTCAGATCTCATCCAGTCTCATCTGCTTTAGAAGTGCCTGGTGGTAAGTTTGACTTCGGCTGTCTGCAGCCTAGTGACGAGCCATATTTCCATGGTCAGTCTTTCGTTTTCCGGTTTGGAGGGCTGCCCCAGATCAAGCAAAAGGGCTACCACCATCCCATGATCAAGCGGGGGTCCCATCTTTGCTTGTTGCCCCTACAGAGCAACTCTCGACCTTTTCCAGGGTCCCCCAGTGGAGCAAAACCGAATGCAAAAGAAGGAGCTTGCCTTCCAGAATCCACGATGGCCGCAATGGCAAACTGGAAGTCATAACTTTTCTTTTAATGGGGTCCATGAATGTGCAGTTTGTAATCAGCACATGTATATATGTATGTATGTATGTACGTATGTAACATGGCATCTTTAATGGCCTATACACATACATACATATGTCAGAAGTATTGTTAATCGTGATGTTCTATTTACGTTTTTCTCAATATTATTTTCACATCTAAATATAGGTTATTCCCCTTACTATAATAACACAAGAGTCATCCAAAGCGACATAATATACTTATACTTAATATATAATGACACTAATTAAATATTAAGCAACATGGTTGAGAGGCACTATAGATTTTTTAAAAATTAAAACTTATATTTTTATACTATAAAGATAAATTGTGGGTCTTGAGAAAGAGATACTGAAAGAATACTTAAAACAAGCAAATATATTTAGTTGTGAATATATTTAATACTGAATGAAGGATAAATCCACACATGCAGATTTCCATTATCATGTAAGACAAATAATGTCAAGGAGCAAAACTTTGGAGAGGAAAGCTCTGCTCTTCCTCAAAAGATCCTTCACTGATGTCCTTATGTTTTCTAGGGAAAAGATAAGGGAACATATGTTTCATATTTGCCTATAATGAGGAATAGTTGAGCTGTACCTAAGGCTTTCCAACTATTATACTGATAGCTATACTTGAAGAATCGGTCAAAATGTCTTTGTCTAAAGGGAAAAAGAAAGGGATGATTTAAGCAGAGACATGCTTGTGGATAGCCTTCTATAATAACATACAGACTGGTGGGGATAACCTTGCAGCCAGATTAAGCCAAAGTTCAAAGTTCCCATCAATGAGACAGAGGAGGAAACTTGCTGCAATCTGCTTTTTTCCCCAATTCCTGAAAGGAGATAATTCTATCCTTCATAAAAAATACTAGCACTGTGATCCTCTTTTAAATTTCAGCCCTTACGGCAATTTAAATCCATAACACTGCAAGAACAGGCATTATGCTATTATTTAAGTTGGAATATTCATGAGCAGGAAGAGTCATGTGGTAACTCAGTCAGCCAATGTGAAGAAAGTGCTACTGAGTCTGTGCAAAAAGGTATTGAGTTAGGAGCTGGATTCTTCCAGTCTCAGGTCTGTCTCTGCTGTAAGAAGTCTTCATTGTGCTATGTTGCTGTAAAGAAGAATGTATGGTATTGTAAATATTTTGATATGAATATAAAGAGTTTATTTGAATCAGCTAAATGCAGTCAACTGTGAGAGCTTCTGATTTATTTTTTCACCAATAGAGAAATTAAAATTCTCTAACAGGTTATTATTATTATTATTATTATTATTATTTATTGAATTTATATCCCGCCCTTCTCCTTGCGGACTCAGGGCGGCCAGAACTTACTAAGGACTGCATTGTAATTTAAAGCTGGAAGAAGTTGCCTGTGTTTAGAAAGTATAAGAACAAGGCAGAAATAGCAGAATGGCTGCAATGGAATTTAAGGAAAGTTCTGTGCCTTGTTTAGGCCAAAAGAATTACATTATATGGGCTGCTAAGATGAAATGTTTGCTGAAAGCAAAAGAGCTGTAGTATATCATAGAAAATCCCCCACAAGTGTTTGCAGCTGCTGATCAGAAAAGTCATGATCAAGCAATGGCTTATCTCATCTTAAATTTAGACGATGAACAGTTTCTAAATGTTGCAAAGCTAAAGACTGCAAAGGAAATTTGGCTGAAGTTGAGAGCTGTGCACGTGAATGTTTCTGCATGCAATATAGTGCAATTATCAAGAAAACTTTACAGGGCCTGTTTGCAACCAGGTGAATCTGTGGAGCAGCATTTAAATAAAATGCAAAGTTTATTTTTGGACTCAGAACAATGTGGGATTAAATTCCCTGAGTCACAGAAGGTTTTATTGGTGTTGAACAGTTTAGATAAAACCTGGGACACAGTTTCTGCAATATTTGAATGCAAAGAAGAACAAGACTTAAATTTTGAGGCTTTAAAGGCATGTTTGCTTAATGAACAAGAAAAGGACAATTTCAGGAGTAGCCACGAGGAGGAGAAATTCCTGAGGAGGGGGTCCAGACTGCAAGTCTCCGGAGGAGAAGAAACAAGGAGCAGATGGGACCAAATTGCAACAAAAGAGAGATTTTGCAAGCAGAGAGCTCAACCAGAAAAGAATTGCTACATTTGTGGTGCAAATACACATCTGAAAAGGAACTGTTTGCAGAGGAACAATTTGCAGCAAAGGACATTTGTGCAAGCAAAGAAGACTGATTTGCAAAAGGAACATTTTGGTGTTGCAAAAGTTTGCTATAGCAACAACAGAGACAAGTGGCTAATAGATAGTGGGACAAGTCAAACAATTGTTAATGACTCTGAATTATTTTGCAGGTTTGTTCCAGTAGCACAAGAAGCTGTGGCTTTGGCAAATGGCCAGAAAGCAAAAGTCACAGGAAGAGGCGATGTAAAAATTCCATATTTGGAATCAAAGTTTACCAATGTGCTTTGTGTACCTGAGATGGAACATAATTTGTTAAGTGTGTCTAATTTAGACAAACAAGGTTTTGAGATCATTTTTGTAAATGGGAAGTGTCTCATCAAAAGGAATGGGAATATTTGTGCAGAAGGCATAAAGGAAGATAATCTATATG
>NW_015387736.1:74486-82447 GCF_001527695.2 Protobothrops mucrosquamatus | reverse complement strand
CTGAGATGGAACATAATTTGTTAAGTGTGTCTAATTTAGACAAACAAGGTTTTGAGATCATTTTTGTAAATGGGAAGTGTCTCATCAAAAGGAATGGGAATATTTGTGCAGAAGGCATAAAGGAAGATAATCTATATGTATTGCAGGGACAAAAGGTTCAATGTTCCCATATATTTAAGAATGTTGCAGAGCATGATTCGTGTGTTCATCTTCTACATAGAAGACTTGGCCATGCAAGCTTTAAAGTTCTGCAGCAAATGCAAGAGTTTGCAGAAGGGCTACATTTGAAGGGATGCAAAACATATTTGGACTGTGCAGTATGCAAAGCATCGAAGTCAAAGGCATTCCCAGTTAGTAAATATAGCACAAGACAAACAAAAAGAGCTCTAGAGCTGGTCCATGCAGATCTGGTGGGACCTATGCAAGCCAGTTTGGGAAAAGCAAAATATGCACTGGTAAATTGTTGATGATTATAGCAGGTATTCATTTTGCTACTTGCTTAGAAGTAAGACAGAGGTGCTACAACAATTCAAACAGTGGGTAAGTTTTGTAGAGAGAAGGTACAGACAACAAGTGTGTCAGTTGCAAACTGACAGAGGTACTGAATTTATGTCAACTAAATTCCAACAATGGTTGGGGCAGTTGGGGATAAGACACAGACGTACAAATCCTTATTCAGCAGCAGAGAACGGTGTAGCTGAAAGAAGGAATAGTGTTTTGCAAACAATGAAAGATTCATTATTAGAGGATTCTGGTATGAGCAGGTCATATTGGGGAGAAGCCATATTGACTGCCAATTATATAGTTAACAGGCTGTGGAGTTCCTCCATTAATAATACTCCATATGCCATTCTATATGGGAGAAAGCCATCACTGGCACATTTGAGAATTTTTGGAAGTACTGCATGGGTACATGTTCCGAAAGCAATCAGAAGAAAGGGACAGCAAAAGGCAAGAAAGCTCAGGTTTGTGGGCTATGAGCCAGGGTCAAAAGGATATCGCTTTAGCGATGGAAGTAAAAGAATTGTAATTTCAAGGTCTGCTAATTTTGCAGAACAAAATTGGGACAGAATTAATGCAAATTCTGGGTATGTCTCACTTAATGACGGTGATCTNCAAGAAAGCTCAGGTTTGTGGGCTATGAGCCAGGGTCAAAAGGATATCGCTTTAGCGATGGAAGTAAAAGAATTGTAATTTCAAGGTCTGCTAATTTTGCAGAACAAAATTGGGACAGAATTAATGCAAATTCTGGGTATGTCTCACTTAATGACGGTGATCTGTTTAGTGACAATAACTCATCTAATGATGGAAAAATTATTATTGAAGATGTCAATGTTCAGGGAGGAGAGGCTGAACAAGACATGAAGCCAGAAAGACTTGAGACACAGGAGCAGTTAATACCACATAGGTCAGAGCGATGTAACAAAGGAATTCCGCCTGACAGGTATTCTGCCAGCAAAGTAAAGGTTTGCAATGTGTGGTATGAGCCAAGAAGTTATAAAGAGGTGTTGGCATTACCAAAAGCTGAACAAGAAAGATGGAAGGAGGTCATGGATAAAGAGATGAAATCCATGGGAGATCATGAAATATTTAAATCAGTGACTTTGCCACAGGGAACCAAAGCTGTGGGTTGTAAGTGGGTATATAAGAAAAAAGTATTGTCAAATAATGATGTACAGTATAAGGCCAGGTTAGTGGCACAAGGTTTTTCACAATTAAAGAATGTGCACTACGATGAAGTATTTGCGCCAACTGTGAAAAGTGAGAGTATAAGATTAGCACTTGCGTTAGCAGCGGCATATAAGCATAAAATCTGGCACTTTGATATCACAACTGCATTCCTCAATGCTGAGTTAGAGGAAGAAATTTATATGATCCAAGCACCAGGATATGAAATTGCAAAACCTAACACGGTGCATAAATTAAACAAGGCTATTTATGGACTGAAGCAGTCAGCCAGAAACTGGAATACTGTTTAGATACTGTTTTAAAGGGTCTTGGATTTAAGACTTGCAAGGCTGATAATTGTATATATACTGGACAGTTACAAGGAGGGAATTGCCTACTGTTATCATTTGTGGATGATCTTTGCTTCATCGCAAAGGATGCATCATAAGTCAAGGAATTTGCTGATAAATTAGGAAAGAAATTTGAATTAAAGAATTTGGGAGAAATAAAAAATTATCTTGATGTAGAGATACAGAAAAATGAAAAAGGTGGTTATATTCTCAGTCAAAGGAGAAAAATTGAGCAGTTATTGGAGAAATATAATATGAAAGATTGCAATACTACTCCCACACCCATGAGTATGGATTTTTATAATAGTTTAAGTGCGGACAAAGGTGAAACCTGTGATCAAGAGATATATCACTCAGCAATAGGGAGTTTGTTGTATCTATCACAGTGGTCCAGACCAGACATAGCTTGCGCAATAAGCATTTTGAGTCGTTTTACTGCTGAATCTACAAAGTTACATTGGATGGGTATAAAGAGGGTTCTCAGATATTTAAAGGGAACCATAAATTTGGGTCTTCAAATACAGATTTCTGAGGAATTGAAATTAAAGTGTTATGTCGATAGTGACTATGCAAATGACATAAACACAAGGAAATCAAATTCTGGGATTATAATATTGTTTGGAGGGACTCTGATTGGATGGAAGTCCAGAAAACAAACAACTGTTGTTATTTCAACAGCGGAAGCAGAGTTTATTGCTTTATCTGAATTGTGTTCTGAAGTAACATAGTATGTACAGTTGTTGCAAGATTTCAATATTAATGTAAAAGAATCTGTAAAGGTATTTGAAGACAATGCTGCCTGTATAAAAATGGCAACTGGTGACAGGGTGAAGAACAGAAGTAAACATGTAGACATTAAGTATTGTAATGTCAGGGAAGCTGTAAAAGGAAAATTGATTAGTTTACATCATTGTTCTTCTGATAATTTGGCAGACATGATGACTAAACCACTGGGTGGTGTTCACAATGGAAAATGTATTAAGTCAATAGGTCTGATGTCTCTTCCTGTCATGAAGGGAGGAGTGTTGGAATATTCATGAGCAGGAAGAGTCATGTGGTAACTCAGTCAGCCAATATGAAGAAAGTGCTACTGAGTCTGTGCAAAAAGGTATTGAGTTAGGAGCTGGATTCTTCCAGTCTCAGGTCTGTCTCTGCTGTAAGAAGTCTTCATTGTGCTATGTTGCTGTAAAGGAGAATGTATAGTATTGTAAATATTTTGATATGAATATAAAGAGTTTATTTGAATCAGCTAAATGCAGTCAACTGTGAGAGCTTCTGATTTATTTTTTCACCAATAGAGAAATTAAAATTCTCTAACAATTTAATACATGAAACAAAATGATATTCTAATCTAATGCTTTAAGAACTGCTACAAATCAACTTGTCCCAGCCAGTCAAGCAGGGAAGATATGTTATAGACTTGTCAGTTCAAAATATTTTGACTGGTGGAGTCTAGGAGAAGAGCCTTCTCTGCTATTGCACCCACCTGTAGATTAGAATATTGTCTCCCAAGAGGTAAAGCGGACTCCGATTGTCCTGGTCTTTTGGAAAGGTTTAAAAACATGGCTTTGCAGTCTTGCTTAGGACTCTTAGATGAACATATAGTCATGAGGCTGGTTAGTGTCCTTAATGCCCTCCTGCCATCTTTTAATCAATTTTTAATGTTGAATTTCTTTGCCTCTTTTTACATTTTATATAAATTTCTATATTTTCATATTTTACTTCTATACCACCCAAAATCCCTCTATGAGGAAGACGAGTAATTTCAAAATTTGATAAATTTGATTATATATGATATGGTATATGATATATTATATAACATGATATTACATTACATTATATTACATCATATTACATTACATTACATTACATTACATCTGAAAATTAGGAATAGACTTATCGGAAAGGCTCCTGGGGAATGGGCATAGTTAATTTTTAAAAATACTTCTGTAGCATGTTAAACCTCATTCCCTTCATCTCCAAATATCTTTTGAAAGACTCAAAAGCAGAAAGCAATGCTACTCTTTCTAAAGAATGAAAGAATTTACATGTCATAAAGCCTATCCACGTTTGCATTAAATAGAGGCCTTTTCAAGAGAAGAGGATAGTGGGCATACTTGAAAACAAGAGCTCTTTCAACCATGTTTTAATGATGAAAGGTGTCAACCATATGTTACTATAGAATGGTGTGTATGAGAGGAAATTTCTTTTATGCATATTATATTTTTTATTGATATTGATATTTGCAAGTTCTTAAGCCCATTATAGATTTATATTTTCCTTTCAAAATTTATTGTGCAAATGAAACAAGAATTATTTATTTCTCTTATTGATACTTCAAGTCGCTTAAGTTCTATTTCTACACAATGTCTTTCATGTCCTGGTATTGACAACATACTAGAAATCACATTTTCATAGTCACAACACCTAAAACTTTGTATGTAAGGCTTTTAAAAGCTTCTGGTTTTATGTTTTTCCTGGGTTCCTATAGAATTCCAGTACAAGTATAACACTTGTATTAATCTTCATATCACTACAATATCTTTGAAGTATTAAGAACACATATACTGAATGACATAGCTTTATCTAAAACATTTTATCAATATGGCTGTTTTAAAGATGTTTATGATTTAAGACAATTTTTAAATAATATAACTGTTTGAATTAACAAAATATTTATGAGAAATAGTATATAAAACCATTCCTTATAATAGCCCATAGCATAAAAAAATAGTCTGAAGAGAAAGAACAAAAATCTAAAGATATTCTAATCAGTAAAAATGGCTACTTTTCATAATTACTTTGTTAATCAGAATAATCTACTATAATATAGCATGTCCAAGCTAGTGGAAAGTTGCTTGTTAATCTCAAATGAATTACTGATTTTTTTCAGTGAGCTGAACCATGGATTACTATATGGAAAAAATAAAAAAAAAATCAGCTATGTATCATTGAATAAAGTTTATATCAGTAATAATGCTTTTAAACCTTTCATGTAGAGCAGTTAATGTATTGGTTCATAAAATATAAGAGGTTTTCAACATTTTAATGGTCCATTAGCAGTCAAATCAGCCATCAGCTGTGGGCAAAGTGATGGACATTATATGATTGGTGCATACAAGGTACTTTTGCTAGAAGGATCATCCTCACCAAGCAGCAAGACATTTAAAAAATACAGAATTATAAGGCTCGTACTGTTTCAAGAAAGATGTAGAAAGTGACATGGGATTAACTTGGACAGTGATTTTCACTGTAATACAGTAACCTTTCATTAAAAAATTAATTGGTAAAATTGATTGTTTTTAAATGGTACATTTACTTTATTTCATTGTTTATTTATTTTATTTTTGGGTAGTAATTTTATTAACGATTATAATTACAACAATAAAAAACTAATACAAACTAAATACAGAAAAATAAAAAGATGTGCGAATTCCCCCCTCCCAGAGAATGAAATATTTTTGGGAATATTAAAAGAGCAGAATATTATATTTTTCCTAAAGGAGAAGAGGAGAAGCATGTTCTTAAAGGCAGAAATAGGAAAAACAACTTCAAGCAGAAGCCTGAAGTCTTTAGAAATGGAGATTGTAATCCATTCAGAAAGACTGGCCACCTTATTCATAAACAAAATACCTTCAGCCACAGCTCCCACAGAAGGCTGGAGCTGATGGGATTAGAAAAACAAAGACTCCTAAAATCTACATTCCCCACCCAGCTCCAAGGACAGGGAATAACCTCTTAGGCACAATGGGAGTCAAGTAACAATAATTAGAATACTAAAAAGGCACACTCAAGCACAGGTCAAAGTACATTTCATAAGGAACAGGCATCTCAAACATAAAGCCCCAAAAATTGTATAAAAACCCACCTACTCTCAACTCCATTTTGTCAGCTGTCCCAGAACCACATGCTGTTGTTGGTTCTACTCATCAATAAACAGATCTTCTTTCCTAAGCAGTACCCTCCATTTTATTTTTCAGCATCTTTCTCCCGGCATGGAACCGGACCTGATTTTCCTTCCAACAAAAAACATACAAGATGCAGAAAAGAAAAAAAAGGAAAAATTGAAAGAAATAGAAAGAAAAGAAAAATAAGATTCCAGTAAGGAATGAATGAATATATATATATATTCTTATATACTTATATATATATAAGTCACTTCCCACTTTCATTACAAGTATAAATTATTTTGGTCATTTATTGCCTCCTCTTAAAATACAACAAATTATCTTTCCATACAGTGTCAAATCTTTTATCTATAAACACATCCATAAAATCTCATAATTTCAATTCAGTGTTAGCAAAAGTCCATTAATGATTATCAGAAATAACAACATAAATTTGTTATTATTTTCTTTTACTTTTAACAATCTTAGTCTTTAGTTTGTTCAAATAATGTCGTAAAACTTTATTTCTTTTTATTTTTTTCTTTATTCTGTGCCACAAGTTTCTTCAAAATTTTACCAAGTTTCTTTTGTAAAACCAATATAGGACAAATATCTATGTCACTTTCTTGGATTATTATTCTTATATCCCTTTTAATTATTAACATCATTTTCATGTCACTCTTGCAGCCTGTCACTTTTAAATCTTCTTTCAACTTAGTCTCAATCTTGGCAGGTAGAACTTGTTCATTTTCTATAATTTCTTTTAGAACCTTCTCTCCATAGAGGCAGATGTCTCTGTTGACACTATTAAAATTAACCTCTGAGTTCATTGTTGAAATATATCCTTCAATTTGTCCAATGTTAGAATATTTTGTTTCATTTTAAAATTATCTTAATTTATGTGTTCATCTTCTTTAATTATAATTTTCCATTTCCCCTAATTTAATATTTTTAAAATCTTAAGTTTTTTTAAAAAATTCAAAACAAAAGAATTTCCCCATAAGATTGATTCTTTATAATTAATTCCAAAATCTTGTTATAAATTTATCTGAACTCTTAGTGTAACTCTCTATAATCAAAGTTTTAACACTCTTTTGCTTTTGCTACTCTAAAGTGATAGTTAAAACTTTCTTCTGCTAAAGAGGAAACTTTTTTTTCCGAAATTTTATTTATAATACAATTAAAAAAAACATTGGATATAACGTGACATTCCAGTATATACATTCTTATCAAATTATTCCACATTTTACAATCGATTCTTCATCTCTGAATATACATCTAAATTTTTATATACAATACTTAATCTATTTCTCTATTTGCTAACCTAAAATTACATATATTTCTATCTTAATGCTAGCCTATAATCCCAACCGTCCTCCTCGAATCCCTCCAGCAGTAAAAATTATCCCAAGTTTCGAAATAAACTGATCTACATTTGTCTTTCAATACCATTGTGAGCCTATCCATTTTCGCACATGATAATATTTTATATAGTGTCTCTTTCTCTGTGGGAATTTCTTTGCTCTTCCATTTTTGTGCGAACGCTAGCCTAGCTGCAGTCAAGATACGTAACAGCAAATAGATTGTTCCCTTATTGTATTTCTCTGTAGTTATTCCCAACAGGAAAAGTTCAGGTTTTTTTTTTTTTTTTTATGAAATTTTTTTTTCCATCATAAAAAACAATCATAAGTAAACACAATAACCAATCAAAACCCCCCCCACCCCCCCGGACTTCCCAAACCTAATCCCAGGATAATATTCATATAAAAGTAAACAAATACTAATATCTCTAACTCCACAAAATATCTTAATCTACAAGAAAGGATAGAAAGAGTAAACAAACTTAAAAAAATCTAAAAACCTAAATTATATTCTACCACTCTGTGTTTCTTTTGAATATAAACAATCCATCTTCTCCATATTGATAAAAATTGTTCGTTCGAATGGTTCTTCAAATAAGCCGAAATCTTTGCCATTTCAGCAAGATACGAAACTTTCAATCTCCAGTCTCCCATCGTGGGCAGAATTGGGCTCTTCCAATTTTGGGCTATCAACA
>NW_015387736.1:62768-72286 GCF_001527695.2 Protobothrops mucrosquamatus | reverse complement strand
GGATCGCGGAGAATCCTCGGGGCTCCGGAGGAGTTCTAACCTACATCGTCCACATCGGACGACTCGGGAACTCAACTCCTACCCCGGGCAGCTCACCGATCCCCTTATGCCCGGGGGAAGGGTATCAAGCCGTTTGACAGCTAATGCTCGCTGTCAAAACGGCTTTTACGCGAAACAGGCGGGAGGCAGCTACAGCTGCATCTGACGAGGTCGCCTGCTCACCGGAAGTCCCAAAAGTTCAGGTTTTAACTCTAAGTCCAACATTAATATATCTTTCAGCCATCTTCGTATCCTATTCCAATACTCACAAGCCTTTGAGCATTCCCACCACATATGATAATATGATCCTATTGCTGTTTTACATTTCCAGCATAAAGGTGAGATATTTGGACCCATTTTGGCTAACCTTACGGGTCGGAAATGCCATCTATAAAACATCTTATAGAGATTTTCCTTGTATGAGGTAACTAGAGTGAGTTTCCTATTTCTTTCCCACAATTCTTGCCAAATATGCAGATTGATACTGAAATCAAAATCCCTACTCCAAATTAGCATAGACTCCTTGACCTGTTCTTCATACATTGCCTGATCTAAAAGAAAGTGATATATATTTTTAATCATTTTCTCCTTGGGCCCTAATAATATTTTGTCTAGTTCTGTCGGTTCTATTTTTATACCCCACTCTTTTTTGTCTTTCCTATATCTTGCTTGTAGTTGGAGGTATGCCCACCATGCTAAAGAGGAAACGTATCCAGTGCTGTCAGAATGGTTGATCCAAAGATTTCTAATACCTGAAAAGCAGTTAACAAGTAATATTCAAAAGTGATTTGAAAAAAAAGTATGCAAACGTAAGGGTCTTTTCAAAGATGCTGACCATAGTTTGATCATGATAGCTATGCCTCATCTCCCAGAGCTCTAAACCCACCAAAGACTACTATCTTGCAATCTTCTTTGAGAAGCAGCTGTCGGCAATCTCAAGTCTTCTCCTTATCTGGAAGGGAATTACTGAAGAACAGGTCTACTTGCTGGCTCTTCATTCCACCATGTTTGTCAGTTTTGAACTTTTGGAGTTGTCTTCAATTAACCATTTCTTCCTTTGGAAGTCCAAAATGGCATATTTATTGTTGAAAATCCCTATACAGTAGTGTAGTTGAAATCTGAATGAGCATATGTCATGTGTTACAATTACTTTTAAGCAGATCCAACCAAATTCTGTAAGAAAACAGAAGGCAAGTTTTCTTTGTGTAAATTCATATGCAATGCTATTTTGGATGTTTTTGTCCTATAAAGAGCAACATTCAGATTAGTGCCAAACTCCCTTATCTCATCTTTAGCTTAGAAATTACTCACTAAATACCTTATTTTCATTCTATTAAGTTTGCATCAGACTTAGTCTATGAACTATTATTATCAAATTCTGGATATACAAATTTATCACTTTCCAAATTGACATAATTGTTAAAACCTTCGTTCGCGTGCGAATGATGAAGACACATGGTGACAAGTAACAAACACTTTATTCTCCTTCTCCAGCACCCAAGCAAACAGCAAAAGGCACGCAGACCTTTTATAGGGCTTGAAATCCGGACAGTGTGAACCAATAGGAATTTAGCTTTTTCGCGCCTTGCACATGCGCACAAGGCTAGTGCCACTCTGTCTGGTCCCGGGCAGCTTTTGGAATGCCCGGGACCATTTGCAACATTCTGAGCCTGCTTTCAGCTCTTGCAGGCTCAGGACACAACACCCCTCCCCCCTAGATGGAACACACCTAGCTTACGCACAGGTGCATTATGTAATGCAGGGAGAGTGGTATACAGATGCATTATTCAAATACAAGGATGGTGGAATTGCTTGGGTCTGCACGCAGGCAAACATCTTTCAAAAAAGTCATTAACTCAATAAATGTATTAAAAATCAAAATAGTATATGAAACTCTTCCTAAGTGTTAATTCCCTCATTCAGGGACCCCATACAAGGTTCCTCATATGTTGACAGCAACCTCACATAATCTTGTAGATGTTTAGGTGGGCACTTGGCCCGCTGCGACCTCCTAAGGGCCGGTGAGGTTGCCTGGCCTACCTGCTCGCCTACCAGGCTAGGCAGGCCAGGTCTTCGATGCCCTGAAAACCCAGGTGACCCTGGTGAGGGTGCCTGGCCTACCTGCTCGCCTACCAGGCTAGGCAGGCCAGGACTTTGATGCTCCAAATACCCTGTTAACCCACCCAGCTGCTGACTGGCTGGACCCTCTGAGTCCAAGCCAGTATACCTTGGAGGGGTGGATATCCCCGAGTCCACAATGGACTCCTCTTGGGAACACTGTCCCTCGAGCCCAAGGCCAGCAGTTGGAGAGGCCTGAGTGGTGGAAGTGCCCCAGTACTCCGTAGCCCCCGAGCACGTGCCAGAGGTGCCAGAGTCAGGAGCTACCTCCATGGCAACCACCTTTGCTAGTGACTTCCTTTCTGGAGCCATTGCTGAATTATGCGAGTGCCCCTGATGGAATTCCCTTTCTATGGCTGTGTGTGATTTATGTGGATACCCCCGGTCTATCTCTCTGTCTGGAGAACTGTCTGACATGTTTGGATAATGTGGATACCCCCTATCCTGGGAATTCCTGCTTGGAGCACTTGCGGAATCTTGGGATGACCCCCAAACAGCCTCAGCAGCTTGTGAGGCCCTGTTAGGCCTGAGAACCTGTGACCCAGAATGCATATTATGGTCCTCCCCCCCCAGAGCAGAGCCAGGAGCGGAAACGTGGCTGTCCAATCTCCAACACAGTTGGTCTATGTGTCTGCGAAGAATGCGGCCATCAGCCAGGGCAACTTCGTATGACAGAGGTCCAGAGATCTTACAGATGACAGCAGGGACCCAGAGATGTCCAGGACCATAGTTCCTAGCCCAGACCGGATCGCTCACTTGAAGTCTCCTAGGTGCCCGCGGCTGTGACACCTGTGAAGCCACCCGATCTGGATGCAGTCTATCCAACTTAGTAATGAGGTGGCAACCCTAGCAGAGTTCAGCTGGGCTCTTTCCGGTGGCAGTGCATGGTGTGGTGCGGTGTGCAAGACAAAAATCTGCTAACCTGTGATGCCAGCTGCCGTATGTTAGTCGTTTGAGTGCGTCTTTGGTGGTGCGCACCATTCTTTCCGCTTGCCCATTGGTGGAAGGGTGAAAGGGAGCTGACATTGCATGCCAGATCAGGTTGGCCTGAAGGAAAGCCTGGAACTCACAAGATGTAAATTGAGGACCATTGTCAGAAACAAGAGCATCCGGAAGGCCATGGGTTGCAAAGATTCCTCTTAACACCTGAATGGTCCTGGCAGTAGTAGTGGAGGAGACAGGTACAACCTCTAGCCACTTGGAATGGCTATCCACAAGGATAAGGAAGAATTGCCCCTGGAAGGGCCTAGCATAATCTAAATGTACCCTTGACCACGGGGTGTGTGTCTCCTCCCACTTGTGTACAGGGGCCTGAGGCATTTCAGGCCGTGATTGTTGGCACATTTGGCACCCGTGCACCTGAGCCTTGATAGCTTTATCAAGCCCAGGCCACCAAAGATGGCTGCGTGCAAGCGCTTTCATGCGCACAATGCCTAGATGTCCTCATGAAGAGAGGACAAGACCCTAGACCTCAGTGAGGCTGGGATAACTACTCTACTCCCCCATAAAAGGCACCCATTAAAGGTAGACAGTGCGTGTCTCCTTTGCCAGAAACTTTGAAATGTTGCATCTGGAGACGTTTCAGGCCATCCTGACAACACCCATGTCAGCACGTGTGTAAGCGTGTGATCAGTGGCAGTTTCTGCAGCCATGTCCCTAGCATTGAGGGGAGATTCAGGCAACTCCTGAATGGAGAGAATATTAATAGCCAGAGCAGGATCTGCCTCTATCTTTTTAGAGGTAATCTGTTGAGGCCATCCGCATAGCCCATTTCCTTCCCAGGTTTGTGAATTAAAGAGTAGTCATATGCTGACAGGAAAAAGGACCATCTCAGCATACGAGGAGAAATGATATGTGGTGTCTGTTTGTTAGTGGTAAACAAACCCAGCAGAGGCTTATGGTCTGTATAGACCGTGAAGTGGCGGCCATATAAGAAATCATGGAATTTCTTTATGCCAGCCACTATGGCCAAGGCTTCTCTGTCAATCTGAGCGTAATTCTGCTCTGCAGATGACAGAGTCCTTGAGTAGTAGGCCACAGGGACTTGTGTCCCATCAGGCTTCAGATGGCTAAGTACTGCTCCCACCCCATAAGGAGATGCATCGCATGCGATGCAAATAGGCAGTTGCTCATTGAAATGCGCTAAAACAGCATTGGAAGTGAGCAAGGCCTTAACCTCATGGAAGCTCCTGTCATGGACTTTAGTCCACTGCCATGGAGCCTGCTTGTCTAAGAGCCTGTGTAACGGCTCTGCCACTGCAGCCTTATGTGGGATAAATGCATGGTAAACATTTAAGAGCCACAAGAAGGCTTGCAGCTCACTCTTGGACTTGGGGCTTGGGGCCTGCTGAATAGCCTGCAGTTTGGCTTCAGCAGGGTGAATGCCTCGGGCATCAGTCCTGAAACCTAAGAAGTCAGTGGAAGTGACTCCTATCTTGCATTTATCCTGCTTTAATTTAAGCCCTGCTTTTCGAAAACGAAGCAAGACAGCCCTTAACCTTTCTGCTAAATTTTGAGATGACTCCCCAGCAATGAGGACGTCATCTAAATAGGGACAGACCCCAGGAATACCTCAAAGTGTGCTCTCCATGACACTTTGGAATATGCCAGGGGCTACATTTACCCCAAATTGCAGTCTTTTGACCTTGAAGGCCCCCCTGTGAGTTACAATAGTCTGGGCCTCTGCAGATGCCTCATCAACAGGTAGCTGTTGATAGGCCTGTGCCAGGTCAAGTTTTGCAAAAATGCACCCCCCCTTGAGGGAGGCCAGAATGTGGCTTACAACAGGCACTGGATAAGCGTGCTGTTGCAATGCTTTATTCAGTGTGCACTTATAGTCTGCACATATACAGTACGTATTTCCCCATTAGCCTTTAGAGGCATTACTATGGGGGTTTCCCATGGACTAGAATCCACAGGTTCTAAAATGCCCTGCTGGAGCAATTTGTCCAGCTCAGTATCTATCTTACTTTTGAGGGCAAAAGGTACTCTTCTAGGCTTGACCCTGATGGACGTGATAGTTGGGTCTAACCGTAGCGCAATGGGGGGCCCCTTGTAGGATCCTGGCTCTGAACTAAACACATCTGCAAACTCCTTGCAAACTTCTGCAAGGCCCAACATTTGCAAGTTGTGCAGCCCAGTTACCTGGATTCCCAGAGCCTCGAACCAATCGAGTCCAATAAGACTTGTACATTCACCCCCAACTACCACCACATCTAGGAAACCTTCAAAATCCTTATGCTGTACCTTGAGTGTGGCCTCTCCCTTTACACAGACCTTAGAATTTTGAAAATCAGTGAATATTAGATTCGATGGCCTGAGTTTAACTCGAAGGCCACTACTGCTGCAAATCCTTTTGAAGGTGTTAATTGAAATAATTGAGAGAGCGGACCCTGTGTCCAACTCCATCAATAAGGGAACCCCTTGCAACCTCACGTGAATGGAAAGTTTCTTCTTAAGGGGCTTGTGTGTCCCTGTCCTCAGAATACTCCTGCGCGATGCACAGAAACCCACCCTGTGTTGGCTGGGGACCCTGGTACCTTTCTGAAGCAATTCTTCCCGAGGTTGGACCTTCTGGCAACCCAAACAGATGGAGGCGATGTGGCCTTGCCTGCCACATGCCCTGCAAATGGTGGAGTGGAACCTGCAGTCAGCTCGCTTGTGGCGTCCTCCACACCCAAAGCATTGAAGAGATGCTGGGGCCTTGTCTGGACATCTCTTCGGCCTCCTCTCAGCTGGCTGATGAAGTCTGTCCACCTCCTCTTCAGGATCCGCTTCTGATTCTTCTCGAGCGTCCTCTTGATGGACGGTAGCTGTATCTGGAGGGTTCCTGGTGAGCCGCAAGGCCTTCACAGCCCCGCCTGCTGTGGGGAGGAAGCAGCTGCCACCTCTCGTAACGCGTCTTGGAAGGAGACATCTTCTTTTGCAAAAATCTTCTGTTGTAAGTTTCTGCTTCTTAAGCCACATACGAAGCGATCTCGCAGCCTCTCTTCCAGATCCTTGAACTCACAAGGCCTGGCTGCTTGCCTTAAGGCAGCAATAAAGTCTGCAGCAGATTCACCCGGCCTCTGGTCTCTCTGCTCGAACGCGTGCCTCCAAGCAATGACAGATAACTTCAGCTGGAAGTGTTCCTTCAACATCTTTTTCAAGTGAGCATATGTTACTGACTCCAAAGGTGCAGGGGCCACCAGATTTTCTGCAATGTCAAAAGCTTCTTGTCCACAGGCACACAAAAGAGTTGCTGCCTTCAGGCCATCTTCTCTTATCTGATTTACTCTAAAGTAGTTCTCCACCCATGCTATGTAGGAATTCCATCTCTCTGAGTGGGAGACATCAAAATCAGTCAAGTGGCCAATCTTCGACATCGTAAAGTTTACGACCTTCACCAATCGCCTCCTCTGCAAGCTGATGTTTGGGAAAGGGTCACCCCCCAGCGACGCTGTACTGGCAGGCTGAGACGCTGATGCAGATGCCGTCTTCCCCTCGTCAGGACTTCCTGGATGAGTCCTTAAATCATTTTCTTAGGCTTGCAGAGGAACCCACCTTCGTCGCCAGTGTTAAATCCTTCGTTTGTGTGCGAATGATGAAGACACATAGTGACAAGTAACAAACACTTTATTCTCCTTCTCCAACACCCAAGCAAACAGCAAAAGGTCCGCAGGTCTTTTATAGGGCTTGAAACCCGGACAGTGTGAACCAATAGGAATTTAGCCTTTTCGCGCTTTGTGCATGCGCACAAGGCTGGCGCCAATCTGTCTGGTCCCGGGCAGCTTTTGGAATGCCCGGGACCATTTGCAACATTCTGAGCCTGCTTTCCGCTCTTGCAGGCTCAGGACACAACAATAATAGTATTCTTTTTTGCTTGAGGTATTATCTGAGTTGGTTTCATTCCTGAATCTCTTGCTGCAGATGTCATACTTACCTGCCTACATGTTCCAAGTTATCCAATCCCTCTTTTCTGTAACTGCCAATATTTCAAAACAGAATGTGAAAAAAATTTCTTTGAATGAATTTAAATTCTTCAAGATGTTATGAATGTGTTCATGAAGTTTTCTGCACAACAGTGATGAAGGGATTTGCTATTTTATTTTATTTCTTTTATTTTATTCTTATTTTAGTATATTTATTTTATATTTTTTCCCCAGATTATTCTACAACTGTAGCATTCCCTGGATATTTCCAATGTACTAAACTTCTGAGTCTAAACAAGGGTTGGACAGGTATTGCCATCTGACATTGTTTAAGAGAAAAAATACTGTTTTTAGTATTGTGCTTCTTTCCTTATTTAATGTACATATTCAAAATTTATCCCACAGAACAGAAATTCAGAAATGTATTAGAATATAAATAAATAGATTATATATTATAAAAGAGGCTTTACAATTAATCAAATTTAGATTTAACAAGAGAAAAATGATAATTCACTTTATTTAAAATGTGTTCTTCTGTTATAACATTGTGACCAAAATAATGACTTTTGTTTTGACTTTAAGTACTGTAACATATATTTTTTTATTCATTTCCATGTTTCCTGTGGACCTGTGGAAGTTATGTTATGTTACAGGCCCTTATTTTTATAAGGACTTTGGTTTCTTTACATCTTTCAGACTTCATTATCTTCCAACTTTCTTTTTCATCTCCTTCTTTATAATGATGTTATCAAATTCCATTTTCAAGATCAAAATAACTTATTTATTTATTAAATTTATATGCTGCCCATTTCATTATCCAAAGCAACTCAAATTCTTATAGAAGCGACAACAACAACAAAACTTTCTGAAGAGGAATAATCTGCTAGTTCTACATTGCTATTAGTGGGTTTGCCATAGGAATGTTTCCATAAAAAGAAATCAACCTTTTATTGCAGAACATATTGGTTAACTAGAGTACAGGTAGTCCTTGAGTTACGAATGTAATGGAGCCTGCCCATTCCACTCATAACTTGAAAACTTGTGGGAGTGAATCTCGTACCTCAAACGAGATCACTACCTTGCTCGTTAAGACGCAGACAACTTGTTAAGTGAACATGAGGTATTTCAGGATGGGGAATGCCATGGAGGGCCTAGTGATGGAACAGACCCCCAAGGCCTCCCTGACCCACTAAGATACCTTATGCTTCACCCTCTTTTCCTGCCACACCAGACTCACCTTGAAAAAAACCATCTCATCTCTGCTGTGGTTCCTGCTGCTGCCCAGATCTGAGGCTGGGGGATGCTCCTGCATGCCTCTGGAGGCTGGATTGGGGTGCTGGAAGACTTTTCCAGGCCACTGCCACCTGGATCTGAGGCCACAGGACACTTCTGCGGCCTCTGGCAGCCCAATCCAGGAGTCAGAGGCCTTTTCCAGGCCACTGCTGCCAGGATCTGAGTCCGGTGGATACTTCTGCAACCCTCCAGCGGCCCGATCCAGCCACTGGAGGTCTTCTCCACGCTGCTGCCACCTGGATCTGAGGTCGGGGGACACTTCCGCGACCCTCCATTCTCTGCGAACACACTGAAGGCCTGGAGCAGCCAAGAAAGCAAAGGATCTTGATTTTTGCAGGGTGAGTATTGAAGGCCTGGTACCTGGGAGACCTGGGGTGGGGGTGGTGTGGCAGGGAATAACCAGGGTGAATATTGCAGAGCCTCTGCGGTCACATGTAAGGGCAAACGACTGCCGTGGTGCTGGAATATTCATAATTTTGGGACTTGCTCATAAGAACTAGGGGGCGCTTATCATGTAACTTTGAATGAGTGTTAAGTTGGGGATTATCTGTATTAGCTTTAATTATTGCTTTGAACTGTATGTAAGGTAAAGGTTGACAAGCACTTTTCTTACAAAATTAATCTTGAATCCTTGTTCATAAAAGATTCTAGGGATAATTTCTCTGTAAAACCTGTTCTTAGTCTTTTGCTGATAAGAGTTTGATCCTAAAAGGCAAAGAGCCTCTTAGCACTGCTAAAATAAAAGAAGAAAGCTCCTTTTGCTAGTCACCTGCAGAACTCTGAGTACTTTTCATCATAGTTTATTAATAGTCTGGAGGGTTGTGCTTGCTACCAGATAGAATTATTATTATTATTATTATTATTATTAATTTGATTTATATACCGCCCTTCTCCCGAAGGACTCAGGGCGGTGCACAGCATATTAAAAACAAGTAACAATAAAATACCAAAATAAAATAAATAAATACCAAAATAAAAACCCCTCTAAGACCAAATTAAAAGCCAAATATTAGTAGCTGTGTTGTAATTAAAATTATATTAAAATCATCCCTAACTAAAATCCTCCCTAGGTCAGGCCCGCTTGCTGGAAAAGCCATGTCTTGAGGGCGCGGCGGAAAGTAAGGAGATCCGGAATCATCCGGATCTCGGGGGGTAGTT